>NC_053424.1:95679369-95979369 GCF_007990345.1 Gossypium hirsutum
CCCTTAGGTTAGTTTTAGTATTGCTAGGCAAGCTACCTTGTGGTCTTTCTGAAACTAATTTTACGATCTAACCTATTTGATATTCATGTCCTTGAATCGATGCTTGTTGGTTTTTAAGTGCTACCTCAGTGTTTTGAAAATGAGTTTCTGACACCAAGATAAATTTTGTCAACATCTCCTCAAGGTTCAACTTCTTCTCTTGCTGATAAGGTTGGTGAAAGCCCAGAAGGGGTTGTGCTCTCTGATTTCCTTGACCACCCCAAGAGAAACTGGGATGGTTCCTCCAACTTGCATTATAGTTACTACTATAAGGGTTATTTTGAGGTCTAAAATTCTTACCCATATAATTGACTTACTCATTCTCTATGCTAGGACCAAAGGATAAACATTCTAGATTATTCATTTCACCTCTATTTGCATCGCATTACATCAATAGATTTACCAGTGTAGAAAAATATAAACTGTTAATTTTCTTATTTGGTGCTTCTACGTGGTTTGACAACATGGTGACAGCATCTAAATTAAAAACCCTTGTTGTTTTCATCAGTTTCGTCCTCATGACTTGCCACTAATACTTATTTAGTGCTATCTCCTCAATAAACTCATATACTACCTCGGGTGTTTTATTGTTCAATGTTCCACCAATTACTGCATCAATTAATTGCCTAGTTAAGGGATTCAAACCATTGTAGAAGGTTTGAACTTGCAACCATAAAGGTAACCCATAGTGAGGGCACATTCTCAATAGATCCTTGTATCTCTCCAATGCATCATATAGCGTCTCTAAATCAATCTGGGTAAAGGAAGAAATACCATTCCTCAACTTAGTTATTTTAGCTTGTAACACCCCTAACCCGTATCCGTCGCCGAAACAGGGTTATAAAGCATTACTAAATAAATGGAATAGTAAACCATTCAATTCATACATCAATGCAATACATATTCTAATTTCGTTCAAATACATTCATAACATCCCTTAATCAAACCCTCGAGGCCCTAAAAAAATACAATAGAAACAGTTCGGACTAAATCAAAAACATTTAGAAAGTTTAGGAAAAAGTTAGAAAAAGATATATTGCAGGGGTCACACGGTCGTATGGCTCATACGGTTAAGACAGAAGTCCGTGTCTCAGGCCGTGTAACATTCAAAATAGGGACACACGGCCGTGTCCCAGCCTGTGCCCGTGCCTATGTAACTTACTGACTTAGGTTATACGGCCAAGCCACATGCCTGTGTGCTAGGCCATGCAACTCTCAAAAAGTAACCATTAATAACCTACAGGGGACACAAGGCCTTGTGCCACACACGATTGAGATATACGCTCGTGTCTTAGGCCGTGTGGACAAGAAATAGGCCAAAATCAAGCCTTTTCTTTCACCCAATTTCAACAAGTTACCATTACGCCAAATGAACCTATGATCAAGGCACCAAAACATGCCAAAATATGCATAATAAGACCATTTCAATATACCATAAGTCCATTCAACCAATATGCCATTTAGGCACCTCAATCACAACCAATCATTCATACTTACATTTGCATCAAAATGATCATGTTTCATCCAGACAACCTTAACTAAATTCCATATCAACACATAACCTAATTGAACACATTTCAACCATGCCAACACATACCACTTTGGCCATTTAACCCATGCATCAATTTGGGAATGAAAACACCAATCATCAAGACATCAAATGCCAAAAGCACACCAACCATATTACCATATTTACAAGCCAAACATAACAACTAGTTCATCGAACACAAGTCCACCTATAAATGCCATTATAACATTGATCGAGATATCAAATCTACCGATATAATTGTTGGATAGTGTGATGGATCTCCGACTAGCTTTCAACCCGATCGAGCTTCCGATAATCTGTAAAAGAAAATAACTACATAAGCAATGAATGCTTAATAAGCTCGTATAAAATTTAAACATAACATTTCATTTCAACAAGGAACTTTATATATTGAATATAAACCTATACCAATGCCTTAAGATTTATCAACTACATAACCATCAACTCATAAATGAGTAAGCCTATCAACATCATATATATATTTCCTTCCTAGCATCATAGGATTTGATAAATCATTAAATACCATCATTAACTTTTTCATAAAACTATGGATTACTTCCTTTACTTACTTTCCATTCCATTTACTAAGTATAAACTTAAATATAAACATCAATTCACTAGTTAGTATATCTATTCACCTCATAGGTAAGCTCATCCATAAAATACGTATTTTTTCATATATATAAATACACCATTCAACTCATCAATCCCTTTTCCATCATATCACATTTCAATAATGAACTTACCATTTCATTACCTTTTCTTACCAGTTTCATTTGTATAATACCAGACATAAGCATAAACATCAATCACAATCTCAAGCTTGACATAAGCCTAATCACCATCATCAATACACAAGTTAGTGTGTTAATGCATATAACACATTTGGGGTCAATCACATGATAAACAATTTTATAAGAAAATACGCCTTTGAATCTTACCACCTTTTCATGAACATAAGCATATTTTCATTTGGCCATGATTGGTTGTTAACATCACAATGAGAATGTGCAAGCGTACATTATCGATGCAAGTACAGTAGACAGATGTGAGTCTGTCGGATATTGATTCCACAGGGATGGTAGTTCTTTCTCAATTAATGTCAATGCAATAGCTAAAAGAAACTGAATTAAAATGTATGGGTAACTATTAGAGAAATATCTTAAAAATAATAAAATAAAATATGGCAATGATAAATTGGGATCCCCAACATGAATCTTCAACAGTATACTAAGTACTCACAAGGTATAAAAGATAGGTGATTGTCGACACAATAAAAATTAATGTATATCTTACCAAACGCCACTCTTTTATTTAATCTGGGACTTAACCATGCATGTTAACCTCACCTTCCAATCATGGAAATATGGAACTATTAAGAACAAGTGGACTAAATTCCTTTAGTCCTTACTCAATTTTCGCTGAAATGCTTATTAGCTCAAACTGTCACTGCACCTTCTAGTGTTAGTGACTGCAATAACACTTTCGTGTTTAGAACATTCAAACCCCTAAGATTAAATAATAGAAACAAGATGTAATAAGATAACATTTAACAAAGCATTCGTTGTGCTTCCATACAGTAGAAAACATAGAGTAATCACTAGCGTTTTCAAAGAAATAAGAAAGAATCAAATGGAGAATACTATTCCTAGGCTACTCGACCGGATCTCTCAATTTCCCCTTGCTCGGCACTTAGATTTCCTCATCAGGAGTGGATCTGCACCAGTTTTCACGTTGGCTCACCCGTAAGAGGCTCAAGCTACCATGGCTACAAGCTTCAAATAGGGTAAGAGAATGGTGGTTTTGTCAAAAAAAAATTCTTCTTTTTTTTCCTCCTCTCACATTAACCTTTTATGTTCTCCTCAACTGTACAAGTGTCCTTGCCTCAAGATTCTTCTGTACTTGTACCTACAGGGCAATTATACTAGATTGGACAATTCACACATGGTTGGCTCTTATCAGACAACTGTCAACTGCAACAACAATTCTAAATGCAATCTAGAGTTAACTAATGCAGCAACATTAGTGCAAAAAGATAGCAAAATTAAGGATAAAATAGGCTAGGATTCACTGGGTTATAAAATGCAATTTACTAAACTAAAAATGCTGAAATGTATGCTAAAGATAACTAAATGGGAAAAAATTAACCAATAAGTAGGGAGAAAACATATGGTCATAACTAAATGGGAAAAAATTAACCAATAAGTAGGGAGAAAACGTATGGTCTTTCTAGTACAATCACACCCTCAAACTTGAGTTTTTACTTGTCCTCAAGTAAAACAGAAACTAGCAAGGCTATAAAAATTTTACTAAGGCAAATGGCATAATGCAACCATAAGCTTAGCACAAACCTAAGCATCATCCACAATCTCAAATGATGAATTTATTTATGTTTAAATCAATATTCAATAAATAAAAAATCTTTCAAATTCATTAAACAGATTATCTTACCGAGATTTTCCATTCGAAGAAGGACTTGCGGGTAATAGTACATTGTCAATAGAAGCTCGTAGAGCTGGTCCACCCGAACACACCAACAGAAGCTCAAAAGAGCTGAACAGAAGCTTGTAAAAGATAAATAGAAGCTCATAAGAGCTGATCCACTTGAATCACACCAAACAGAAAGTATAACGTGAGAGTTCGCAACAAATGTTGAACCTCAATTTACTTGTGTAATATGCCGATATCTCTTTCCAATACCATCACCACTCCAAACCCCCGTAACACACCAAAACAAGAATGTACTCTATCCCGCGTTTAATTCAAACTGAATATCAAATTCAATATTATATTTCAAACAACAATTCTTTTCCAATAATAGAATATATATAATTTCAATCACCAATTAATACAATTTTTAAATTTTAACCATACAAACTTACCTACTAAAATTGCATAAACGTCAAAATATAAGGACATTTTGGCAATATTCCAATCTCCTCGATTTTTCACTTGATCTTGATCTAAATTAATAAGTTCATTCAATTCATTAATTTAGATAGTAGGAAAATTTATTTTATGCAATTTATCATTTCTAAATTTTTTATAAAATTGCCATCAACTTTTTATTTTTATTCAATTTAGTCCCTCAGCCTAAAACATGCAAATTAACCTTCTTCTTTTTTTGCAAATTCATAGTATTCGAATATTGATGGCATCCAATTCAACCCATTTATACAACAATTTCACAATAAGTCCTTGTATTTTTACTATTTTAATAATTTAATCCCTAATCAGTAAATTCATCAAAAATTACTTAATAAAATACTTATAAATAACAAATAATACTTCAAATTCATCCATTAACATCTAAAATCACAAATATTCATCAATAGAAACATTCAAAATCTTTAACAGATTCAAAAATGAAGGTACAGGCTAGTTGGACCTAGTTGCAACGATCTCAAAAACATAAAAATTATAAAAAACAAGATTAAAACGAACTTACATGCAAGTTTCCTATGCTAGTCGAAGCTTCTTCTCTCCCTAGATATGGCTTTCGACCATTTGAAGAAGAAAATGAAAGTGATTTTGTTTCTTTCATTAATTAAATTTGTTTTAATTTAGTTTAATTTACAAATTTGCCATTATAACCACTTTATATTATCATTTTCCTTTATTTAACTGTCCAACTAAATTCATTAGGGCTAATTTACCAACTAATCCTTCTTCAATTAAATTTCAAGCAAATTCATTAGGCTAATGAATTTAAAGCAATCACCTAAATGCTATAATTTCGTCCTTTTTTTAAATTAACTATCTAAACATTAATACTTCTTAACCAAATTTTAATATGACCTTAATAACACTTCGTAAATATTAATAAAAATATTTACAGCTCAGTTTATATAAACAAGGTCCCGATACCTCATTTTCTAAAACCACTTGACCTTAGGGTCTTACCACTTGACCTTAGGGTCTTATCACTTGACCTTAGGGTCTTACCACTTGAACTTAATTAATCATTCGAATAGCATAAATTACCATATCAAAAACCTTTTAAAAACTATAATTAACCACTATTTCTAACACCACTGAAAAATGGGCTGTTACATAGGTGGTAGGCAATACTTCAAAAGAAACTTCTCAGTCATTTGAGCCATGTAGTGATAGAACCTCTTGGTAAAGAGTTTAGCCATTGTTTTTTCTTGTTCCTCAACGAGAAAGGGAACAACCGTAAGCGAATAACGTCATCAGTGGCGCCATTAATCTTGAAAGTGTCGTAAATCTCTAAGAAATTGGCTAATTGAGTATTTGGGTCTTCATCTTGCAAACCATTAAATTGAACATACTGTTGTACCATTTGAATAGTGTTCGGCTTCAGCTTGAAATTATTTGTAGCAATGGTAGGTCTCACGATACTCAATTCAGCCCCAATCAGAGTAGGCTTGGCGTAGTCATACATAGTACAAGGAGCAGGAGCTGCAAGAGGTAGCTGAATATTCTAATTATCACCCATCTCCTCAAAAATATTGTTGTCCTCTTGTCCGTCTACTATATTTTGTCGACTCTACCGCACTTCTCTATAATTTTTGTGAGCAGTACTTTTAATTTCACTGTCAAAAAACAACAGTCCCGATGGGTTTCCTCTACTCATAAACTAAAAGAATCTGCCAAAAGCAAACAAAAGAAAAATGAGAATGTAAAAATTCAATTAAAAAATATAAAATAAAATAAGATAAATAAAAATGGCTAAATTAATAAAAAATCAAGTGTTCCTAATGTTTTAGTCCTCGACAATGGTGCCAAAAACTTGATGTGTCACGTAACTAACTAAAAATACGACAAAGGCAAGCATACCATCGATAAATAGTATTGCTACAGTGAGTAGAGATATCGTATCCACGAGGACTAAAATTACTAGTAATTACCATTTTCCTATTATTTAGCCAACAACTTAGAGTGATTGTTTTAAACTAAAATTACTAAATTAATCTAACTAAAAAACTCAATAGAGAATGAATCAGGAAAATACTCGAATAATAACCAATGAAAGAAATAATACCCACGAAAGAATCCACCTAGTCTTCATCTATTATTATGAATCCAATTTAAACAATTTATTCACTTGGTATCTTGATCCGTAGAAATCCCTAAGTGATGCTAATATCTTCTTCGAGAGTAAAAGCAACTGACCCTAGGTTGATTAATTGAAATTTCTTTCAAATAAAACCCCTATTATCGCATTAACTCTATCTAGGGATTCCTCTATTAGATTTGACTCTAATCCAAAAGATTTATGTCGTCTTATTTCTAGGATTGCATGGAACTCCACTCAAGTATGCTAGATCTACTCTTAAACGGGGCCTTTTCCTCCACTAATTTAAGCACATTAATCATGAATTAATATCTTAGAAATATTAAAACAAGAGATAAGCAAACATATCTGAGAGCAAGAATCAAGTATTTATCACATAAAATAGAAATCAAATAATAGAATTCATTATAGGGTTCATCTTCCCTTAGTATCTAGGGAATTAGTTCATAATTGTGAATAAAAATATCTCAAAGTCAGAATAACAAAATAAATAAAGAAACTCATAAAAACTTTAAAAGAAATTAAAAGGAGATCTTCAATCTTGATGGAAATCTGCTTCAGAGTTTGGCTCCATTGGTGTTCTTCAAGTTGTTTTCTTCAATATTCTCTGATAGCTCCCTTCTTTTTTCTTCTACATTGTAGTTATAGACTTTAGAATGCCTAAAAAGCCAAAAAAATTTATGTTTTACCACGTGTTTGGGATGCAAGTTGCGAAATTGACATGGTCTGGCACATGGCTGTGTGTCCGGCCCATCTCACACAGCCATGTAGGAAGGCCCAACCCATGTGGCTCTTGAAATCTACGCTTTTTGTCTGATTTTAGCTCGTTTTTTGCTCATTTTGCTCCCAAATGCTCTCCTAAGCATATAAACATGAATTTAAAAGATTAGGAGCATAAAATTTACTAATTTGTATAAATAATCATTCAAAAACACATTAAGAATGAGATTAAAATATGTTACTTTTATCACTTATCAAGTATTTTAGGATTTAGAGGGAGAACTGTAACACCTTTTCTCACCTTAATAGTACAAGTTTACTAACATTTTCCATTTGCATCACATTCAGACATATTATGAATAAATATAACAACATCTTATGAACTTACATGGTACAATAGAAGAACAAAATATCAGAGACTATTCCAAAAATTTTCATTTCCCTCTATTATCAACAAGTTGATTTGGTTTTTGATCTAAACGTTAACAGATTCAGTTCATTAATAACAACACTTCAAACCTTAACAGTTTTGAAATTAGAGATGCAGGTTAGCAAAATCAAGATACAATGATCTCAAAAACATGAAACTCATTAAGAACAAGCTTTGGAAAAACTTACATGCAAAGTCGATTAATCAAGAAAGTTAAAAGCTTTTCTTTCTTCTATAGAGAATAATGTTTTCAGTAAAGGAACACGAGACTGAACTCTCTTTCCATCCACTCCAACCTGTAACATTTCACATCTTAATTTCATCGTTAATGAAAATTACCTAGTGTTTCTACTAAACATTGACACAATCGACACTACCATGCAACAGTGGTTATGTACCACTTTGAACCTTGAACAATTGTTTTAAACTCATTTGGCTAGCTATTCACTAATTCTTATGGATTATTCTGCACATTTTTATTTTTGACCCACTAACTGAATTTACCAATTCAAACATCATTAATACAATATAATGAACTTGTAAACATTATTAAATAATATTTACTGACTTTACCGTCAAAATTATGGCCCTCGAACCACTATTTTCAACACTATAGAAAATCAAGCTAGCATCCTTGGCTTGTACCTTATAGGAAAACTTGGCAGACCTCTCTGGATTATGCCATAGCCTTGGACTTTCTTTCATTTATACGAATTAAAGTCTTAGAGTCTAAAAATTCTCACACTACCCGTAAAGGGCTTTCATTACTATCTACACATATTCTTCATACAAACCAACCGAACCTCCGCAAAGCTGAATACCATTAATACGCATTTTTCATATAGTCTGCTAAACCTTTGCAAATCCTCATTGTTAATTTGCAGATCTCGATTTGCATTCATATGCACTATTAGAGGCAAAACATATAGCATATCATATTCCTCGTTACTCCTCCCATCACAACCACACTTCAGCATACCTTCATTGCTCTACATATCATTCATATACATCATTTCATACACAAGCACTCAACCAATATCATTGTTAATACACGACACATTATTATGCCAAACAATTCATCTACACAACATGGTTCAACTTACAACTAGCCATGCATTTGCATATCAACACACAACACGCAACACGATAATCAACATTCAGCCATAGAATAACTCATCATTTGCAAAAACACTAAGTTAAACATACCCAACACACAATACTGAAGAAATAAATGAACAACCATTTAAGACTCGAGTTCTGGAACTCACATGGATGTTGACACTAAATCTATTGACTTAGCTTTTCTTTTATTTCTCGAGCCTCCTTAGCCAACTAAACATAACAACCATTTCAAAAATCCCATAAAGACAATTCACAATCATAAGAACCATAATTTGTTTGCATGTAGAGACAATTTAAGGATTATCCACAACTTTATCCATTAAAGAACAAAATCAATCATTTAACTAAAATCCTTAACTTTCTTCCCTTTTCTTAAATCTGCTAATACAGAGAGGTTAAGAAGCTTACATGTAGCACCCCAGATTTGAAGGGTCTAAAGTTTTGGCATAGAATAGTAAATAGTCTGTCTGGCATAGTGTTATCCATCCAAATGATTATTTTGGTGTATACGTATGGGCATTTAGTAACCGCCACTTGAGTTAGCAAAAATTTGATTTCATCATATTCTGCTATATTAAAGAGAAGTTTGTTTTAGGAGATAAAAGGTAAGTATGGAATGAGTAGTCGCCAAAGATATAAAATGCCTTATTTCTCTAGAATACTATGCTAGTTAGATTTTAAGTAACTTGGTTAGAAATCAACTAAATAGCCAAGCTAGATAGTTGTATTGCAATGTATATTAATATTCCTCTCGAAAACTGTAAGCCATTAAGAAGGCAAGTTTTGAAACATATGACACTTGTTAAATTCCACTAAGTTGAGTCATATTTATATGTGAAAGATGAGTTTTGAAAGAATTCTTCTTTCTTATTCCTCTTCCTTAAGTGGTATTTATCGACACCCTCCTTGTAATATTCCGGTTTAGACCCTAGTCAGAATAGTGGTTTCGAGACCATAAATTTGAGTCAGAAAAATGTTTAAATATTATTTTCCATGCCTATGATATGTTAATTAGCATGTTTGAAAGTTTTGTATAAAAAATTGGTTATTTATGTGCTCAATTTGATAAAAGGACCTAATCGCGTAAAATGTAAAAGTTGCCTACTGTTTCTTAAAAGTGCCTATTTGACTTGGCTTATTAAATGAGAAGTCCTTATGTTGTTATTTGACCATTTAAATTATGAGTGGACATTAATGGCCTTGTTATTAATGTTTTAAATGTTATAAAGCTAAGGGTAAAATGGTAAATGATGAATTAATATATGTTTAATAAAACCAAAGCATGAAATTGGCTATTATTCATGTTCCATAGTAGAAAATAGCAAAGAGAACAAAATAAAAAGAACACCTAGGTTTTGGCCATTTCATTCCTTGATTAAGATATGAGTTTTGTTGAATTTTTGATAATTTCTACGTTTTTGTAATCGCTGCTTCTAGTACTATCTAGCCCATGTCTCAATTTTTGAATTTGTTGATGATTTTGAGATATGCCATTGACGAAATTATGAGCGTTTTTATGTTAGTTGATGAATTATGAAAGATATGTTTTGTGTTAACATATGTTGTCTTTGAATTTTTGGTGATTTTGAGTAAAATAGGCTAAATTGTGAAAATTTTATTTTGAGGGACAAAAATGTGAAATAAATGAAATGTGTGGACTGATATGATAGATATGAAAAATCATCTAAGCTTGTGTACAAGCAAATTATGTGTATTTTGTGATTTTGTGAATTAAGGACTAAAGTGTCGAAATGTGAAAACGTGAGGGCTAGTTGGAAAAATGCCCTAAATATGTGTCTATGGATTGTTTCGAATGATTTAGTGAATAAAAGGGTTAATTTTGAATACATATAGATCAAGAAAAAAAGGAATTCAGACTTAGACCGAGGGAAGTCGAAGATTTTAGAGTAAACAGTCCGAGTCAAAAATTCAGAGTACGAGGTAAGTTCGTATGTAAAACATGATGTTATAAGTATATTTTGCTATTTTGATTATACCTAGATTGTATATATATTTGATTTGGATGAATACGTTGATAAAAGGCTATTTGGCAGTAAGTGTACGATTTAAACTAGCTTCGGCTATATGAGGCACTAAGTGTGCGATACCGAAATAGATTCGATAAATTGACATGGAACTAAGTGTGCGGAAATATTGTAGCTTCGGCTAACCTTAAAAGCACTAAGTGTGAGGATGATTAAAATATTGGTGATCTTTAGAAAATTTTAAAATATCCGAACAAGAGGTGAGAATAAAAACGAATGAATACGAGAATGTTCAGGTAAGTATAATACCTATGTGGTAGATGGTATAATGCATAAAAATTTTATTGAATTTGGTATAAACATATGGATGATGTTGGCATGGAATTGATGAATGAGTTGAGAATATATAAGTACTTATGTGTTGATGTTTCATATTTTATGTACTGTTGATGTTTTTTGGTATGAGCTTACAAAGCTTTTGAAAGCTTACTTTGTGTATGTTTGCATTATTTTATAGATATCGACACTACTACAAGCTCGGGGATCATCAAGGATCGTCACCATACTATCGAACCTCATTTTGGTACTTTTGAAAATGTATATATATTTTTTTAAGTATGGCATGTATTGGCTAGTGGTTGTGGGATCATGTTTTGTGATGTATATATTTAGCCATGTGATTTGGCTAGTTGGTGTTTAAACTCATAATTGATACTGGCTTATGGTATGTGATGTTAATATGCAATTGTGGTATGTTTTAGTAGTTAAGTTTTGGTAAGGTTTATAAGTAGGATAATGGTTGATATTGTTATGATATAAATGATGAATGTTTTGGCATAAAATTGGCTGAAATGGTGATACATATATGCTTGTTTCTTTGGTTGAAGGTTGACCCAAATTTGGGGTGGAAAATTGGCTATTCAAATGGCCTATTTTTTTCCACACGGGTAGAGACACGGGCGTGTGTCTCAGTCGTGTACGACACACGGCTATGTTGCACTGTCGTGTGTCCTCTAAGGTACCTACAATTGTAAGTCAAGCCCGAACACGGCCAACGCACACAGGTGTGTGGCTAGCCGTGTGGCCCAAGTCAAACTTGACCATAGCCAAGGTACATGGGCGTGTCTTGTAGCTTTGTGATCAAGTCAGTAGCTATGCCCTGTTTTGCCACGGCTTAGACACACGGGCGTGTCTAAGACCGCGTGAGGTACACGACCTATTCACACAGGCGTGTAACCTTTTAAAATTTAAACTTTTTTTCTAAGTTTTGAAACTTTCATATGTTATTGAATTGATCCTGAAAGCATGTTTTAGACTTCGTACGATCGTTTAAAGTTCACGTTGAATTTGAATAATCTATGTTTATTGAAATGATAGGATATTTGATATTTGATGGTTCTAATTTGTGTTATGAGTCCGGTAATGCCTCTTAACCTATTCTGGCGACAGTTACGGGTTAGGGGTGTTACATTTTAAATGGTATCAGAGCTATGGTTTAGTCAGTTCTCGAACTACCATAGTGCTTGTGAGTCTAGCTATACATGCCATATTTATGAACTGCGATAGTGTGATGAATCCTGACATTGAAATGTGCTTTTATATAGAAAATAGATCCCAAAAAAGCCGTAGTAGACGATGTTGAAAGCAACGCAGCTGCTCCTGCGCAAGGGATGGTGCAAGCTGATTTTCGACTAGCTACGAGTAATCGTGATGGTGAGGCTAAACAAGCCTTCTATCAGATAATGAATGATTGGTTCACCCAATATATTAGAACCAATCCGGCTGTACAACAACCTCTACCTCCGGTTAATCCTCCTCAAGCTCCTGTTATGCCAGCAGTGAATCAGGTTCAGTTAAGTAGACCACCAGTGGATAAGATTAGAAACTATGGTGCTGAAGAGTTTCGAGCTACAACGAGCGATGATGCTAAAAAAGCTGAGTTAGAGAATACGATAAGAGTGTTTGATGAATTGTCTTTGAGTCTAGAAGAATGCATTAAATGTGTTGTTTCCTTTTTGAGAGATATGGCATACCATTGGTGGAAGACTTTGACATTTGTGGTTTCAAGTGAACGGGTTACTTGGGATTTCTTTTAAACTGAATTTTGAAAGAAATATATCAGTTAGAGATTCAATGATAAGAAACACAAAGAGTTTCTCGAGCTTAAATAAGGCCATATGTCTGTCACAGAATACGAGCGAAAATTTCTAAGGTTGAGTCAGTATGCCCGAAAATGTGTATCTTCAAAAGCAATAATGTGTAAAAGATTTGAAGATGGTTTGAATGAGGATATTCGTTTGTTAGTCGGGATTCTGGAAATCAAAGAATTCGTTGTACTAGTGAAACGAGCATGTCAAGCTGAAGATATTGGGAAAGAGACAAAAAAAGCTGATTTTGAAGCTAGAGAGGTACGAAAGAGATCATCAGGAAAATCATTTCAATCTGGATCAAAGAAATTTAGAGATGATAGTAGTCATTCAAAGACTAGTACAGGACATTCAAATAGAGATTTTGTTAGATCGCAATAGAATTTCAAATCTTCAGCTACGTCTATTTCCAGTGTTAATAATACAAAGAATGAAAAGCCTGAGTGTGATCACTGTGGAAGACGACATTTCAGAGAATGCTGGGGAAAAAGTAATGACTGAGCTTGTTATAGTTGTGATTCAAGAAATCATTTTATAAAAGATTGCCCAGATATAGCTGAAAAAGATAATGTTCAGAATCCGAGGTAGAGTGGTATTGCTTCTCGTGGTAGACCTCCTAGAAATTTGGGAATATAAGCGGTAGCCAAAGAGGAACAAATGACACAACTGTTAGATTTGAGGCTCGTGCACCTATCATAGCCTATGCTGTCCAAGCTCGCGAGGAAGCTTCATCGTCAGATGTAATTACGGGTACATTTACTCTCTATGATACTTATGTGATTGCTTTGATAGATCCTGGATCGACACATTCGTATATATGCATGAACTTAGTGAACAGTAAGACTTTTCCTGTAGAGTCTATTGAATTTGTAATTAGAGTTTCGAACCCCATGGGTAGATGTGTTCTGGTTGATAAAGTATGCAAGAATTGTCCGTTAATGTTTCGAGACATTTGTTTTTTGACTAATCTGATTTTGTTAACTTTTGATGAATTTGATGTAATTCTGAGTATGGATTGGTTAACTTTTCATGATGCTATGGTGAACTGCAAACGAAAAACTATTGATTTGAGATGCAAGAATGACGAAATAGTGAAAATTAAATCTAGTTATTTGAATGGATTGCCTGCTATAATATCTTCGATGAAAGCTTTAAGTATTGTGAGAAAGGGTTGTGAAGCTTATTTTGCATATGTGATTGATTCGAGAGTGTCAGAAAAGAAAGTTGAATCAGTGCCGGTTGTATGTGAGTTCCCTGATGTATTTCCTGAAGAACTTTCGGGAATACCTCTGGTTAGAGAGGTAGAATTTGGTATTGAATTGGTACCTGGTACTACTTCGATTTCAATAACTCCGTATAGAATGGCTCCGACTGAGTTAAAAGAATTAAAGTCTCAGTTGCAAGAGTTGACCGATAGAGGATTTGCCAGATTGAGTTTCTCAATTGGGGTGCTCCGGTTCTATTTGTGAGGAAGAAAGATGGTAGGATGAGAATGTGTATCAATTATCGTTAGTTAAATAAAGTGACTATCAAGAATAAATATCCTCTACCCCGAATTGATAATTTGTTTGATCAGTTGAAAGGAGCTGTTGTGTTTTCGACAATAGATTTGAAATCAGGCTATTATCAGTTGCGAGTTAAAGACTTAGATATTCCAAAAACTGTTTTCAGAATGAGGTACGGCCACTATGAATTATTAGTTATGCCTTTCGGATTAACTAATGCACATGCTATCTTTATGGATTTGATGAATAGAATTTTCAGACCGTATTTAGATCAATTTATTGTTGTATTTATTGATGACATATTGATTTATTCACACAATGAATCCAAACATTCCGAGCATTTGAGATTAGTTCTACAGTTTGCAAGATAAGTAGTTGTATGCGAAATTCAGTAAATGTGAGTTCTGGTTACAAGAAGTTAGTTTCCTAGGTCATATTGTATCAGCATCTGGTATTTGAGTTGATCCAAGCAAAATTTCAGCTATTCTGGATCAGAAACCTCCAAGGAATGTCTCTGAAGTCTGTAGCTTTCTAGGACTTGCTGGTTATTATAGAAGATTCATAAAAGGTTTTTTGATGATTACGACTCTATTGACAAAACTGCTACAGAAAGATGTCAAGTTTGAGTGGTCTGAAAAGTGTCAGAACAGCTTTGATTAGTTGAAAACCTTGTTGACTGAAGCTCCAGTATTGGTACAACCTAAATCGGGTAAAGAATTTGTAATCTACAGTGATGCTTCATTAATTGGTTTGGGATGTGTTTTGATGCAAGAAGGCAAAGTCATTGCTTATGCTTCGAGACAGTTGAAGCCGCACAAAAAGAACTATCCGACGCACGATCTTGAATTAGTTGCGATTGTGTTTGCTCTAAAGATTTGGCGCCATTACTTGTTCGGTGAGAAGTGTCATGTATACTCTGATCATAAGAGTTTGAAGTATTTGATGACTCAGAAAGATCTGAATCTACGACAGAGAAGATGGTTAGAACTACTAAAAGACTGCGAACTTGTGATTGATTATCGTCCGGGAAAAGCAAATGTTGTTGTTGATGCCTTGAGTCAAAAATTTTTGTTTTCTTTGCATGCAATGAATACTTGTTTGGTTTTATCAGATAATGGTTCAGTTTTAGTTGAATTAAAAGCAAGACTTTGTTCTTACAGTAGATTATCAAAGCTCAGAAGATTGACAATGAGATTTTAGCTAAACGAGCTCAGTGCGATGTAGAGTCTGATTCAGAATTCAGAGTTGACAAAGATGATTATTTGAGACTTCAAGATCGAATTTTTGTTCCAATAAATCTAGAATTAATTCAAATGATTTTGAGAGAAACTCACAGTAGTCATTTATCTGTGCATCCGGGTAGTATGAAAATGTATAATGATCTGAAACAGCATTATTGGTGGTCCAGAATGAAAAGAGATATCTCTAAATTTGTTTCTAAATGTTTGATCTGTCAGCAAGTTAAAGCGAAACATCAGGTGTCATCGGGATTGTTACAACCGATTATGGTTCCAGAGTGTAAATGGGATCGAGTGACCATGGACTTTGTTTCGGGTTTGCCCCTGTCTCCTAGAACGAAAGATGCAATTTCGATTATGGTTGATCGTTTGACGAAATCAACTCATTTTATTCCTGTTCAATCTGATTCCTCACTTGATAAATTATCTGAGTTATATATTTCTGATATTGTGAGATTGCATGGTGTGCCATTGTCTATAGTGTCAGACAGAGATCCGAGATTCACATCACGATTCTAGAAGAAGTTGCAAAATGCTCAGGGTACTAAATTGCATTTCAGTACTTCTTTTCATACGCAAACGAACGGTCAATCCAAATGAATTATTCAAATACTTGAGGATATTTTGATATGTTTCATTCTTGAGTTTGAAGGTACGTGTGAACAATATCTACCCTTGATTGAATTCGCTTATAATAACAGTTTTTAGTCGAGCATTAAAATGGCACCCTACAAAGCTTTATATGGTTGCAAATGTCATACACCTTTGTATTGGACTAAACTCAGCGAAAATAAGATTCATGGGGTTGATTTGATAAAAGAAACTGAATAGAAAGTGAAAGTGATCCGAGATAGTTTGAAAGCAACTTTCGATCATCAGAAATCATATGCAGATTTGAAAAGAAAAGACATTGAGTTTGAGATCGGTGATAAAGTGTTTTTGAAAGTGTCTCCGTGGAAAAAAGTGCTTCGATTTGGTAGAAAAGGCAAATTGAGTCCGAGGTTCATCGGGCCATATGAGATTATCGAGCGTATTGGGCCGGTAGCTTATAGATTATTATTGCCACCAGAGTTAGAAAAGACTCATAATGTGTTTCACGTGTCAATGCTTCGTCAATACAGATCTGATCCTTCACATGTGATTCCTCCGTTTGAGATAGAGATTCAGTCTGATATGACTTATGAAGAAAAGCCAATCCGTATTTTAGCTCACGAGGTTAAAGAGCTGTGAAATAACAAAATTTTGTTAGTTAAAGTGATGTGTAATCGAAACGATATTGAAGAGGCCACGTGGGAGCCTAAAGATTCTATGAGACAGCAATATTAGAATCTCTTCAATGGTAAGATTTTCGGGGACGAAAATCCCTAAGGGGGAGAATTGTAACAGTCTAGTTTAGACCCTAGCCAAAATAGTGGTTTCGGGACCACAAATCTGAGTCAAAAAAAGTTTAAATATTATTTTCCATGCCTATGATATGTGAATTAGCATGTGTCAAAGTTTTGTATAAAAATTTGGTTATTTATGTGATCAATTTGATAAAAGGACCTAATCGCATAAAATGTAAAAGTTGCCTGTTGTCTGTTAAAAGTGCCTATTTGACTTGGAATATTAAATGAGAGGTCCTTATGTTGTTATTTGACCATTTAACTTATGAGTGGACATTAATGGCCTTGTTATTAATGTTTTAAATGTTATAAAGCTAAGGGCAAAATGGTAAATAATGAATTAATATATGTTTAATAAAACCAAAGCATGAAATTGGCTATTATTCATGTTCCATAGCCAAAAATAGCAAAGAGAATAAAAGAAAAAGAACACCTAGGGTCCAGCCATTTCATTCCTTGATTAAGATATGAGTTTTGTTGAATTTTTGATAATTTCTACATTTTTATAATCGTTGCTTCTAGTACTTTCTAGCCCATGTCTCAATTTTTGAATTTATTGATGATTTTGAGATATGCCATTGATGAAACTATAAGCTTTTTGATGTTAGTTGATGAATTATGAAAGATATGTTTTGTGTTAACATATGTTGTCTTTGAATTTTTGGTGATTTTGAGTAAAATAGGCTAAATTGTGAAAATTTTATTTTGAGGGACTAAAATGTGAAATAAATGAAATTTGTGGACTTATATGAGAGCTATGAAAATTTGGCTAAGCTTGTGTACAAGCAAATTATGTGTATTTTGTGATTTTGTTAATTAGGGACTAAAGTGTCAAAATGTGAAAATGTGAGGGCTAGTTGGAAAAATGCCCTAAATATGTGTCTATGGATTGTTTTGAATGATTTAGTGAATAAAAGGGTTAATTTTGAATGCATATAGATCAAGAAAAGAGGAATTCAGACTTAGACTGAGGGAAGTCGGAGATTTTAGAGTAAACAGTCCGAGTCGACAATTCAGAGTACGAGGTAAGTTCGTACGTAAAACATAATGTTATAAGTAAATTTTGTTGTTTTGATTATACCTAGATTGTATATATATTTGATTTGGATGAATACATTGATAAACCAAGGTTATTTGGTACTAAGTGTGCGATTTAAACTAGCTTCGGCTATATGAGGCACTAAGTGTGCGATACTGAAATAGATTCAATTAATTGAGATGGCATTAAGTGTGCGGAATTATTATAGCTTGGGCTAACCTTAAAAGCACTAAGTGTGATGATGATTAAAGCATTGGTGATCTTCAGAAAATTTTAAAATATCCAAACAAGAGGTGAGGATGAAAACGAATGAATATAGGAATGTTCAGGTAAGTATAATACCTATATGGTAGATGGTATAATGCATAAAAAGTTTATTGAATTTGGTATAAACATATGGATGATGTTGGTATGGACTTGATGAATGAGTTGAGAATATATAAGTAATATGTTGATGTTTCATATTTTATGTACTGTTGATGTTTTCTGGTACGAGCTTACTAAGCTTTTGAAAGCCTACTTTGTGTATGTTTGCATTGTTTTATAGATATCGACGCTATTGCAAGCTCGGGGATCGTCAAGGATCGTCACCACACTATCGAACCCAATTTTGGTACTTTTGAAAATGTATATATTTTTTTAAGTATGGCATGTATAGGCTAGTGGTTGTGGGATCATGTTTTGTGATGATTATACTTAGCCATGTGATTTGGCTAGTTGGTGTTTAAACTCATAATTGATAATGGCTTATGCTATTTGATGTTAATATGCAATTGTGGTATGTTTTAGTAGGTAAGTTTTGGTAAGGTTTATAAGTAGGAAAATGGTTGATATTGTTATGATATAAATGACGAATGTTTTGGCATAAAATTGGCTGAAATAGTGATACATATATGCTTGTTTCTTTGCTTGTAGGTTGACCCAAATTTGGGGTAGCAAATTGGCTATTCAAATGGCTTATTTTTGTCCACACAAACAGAGACACGGGCGTGTGTCTCAGCCGTGTGCAACACACAGCTATGTTGCACGGTCGTGTGTCCCTTGGGGTAACCTACAATTATAAGCCAGGCCTAAACACGGCCAAAGCACACGGGCGTGTGGCTAGCCATGTGGCCCAAGTCAGACTCGACCACGGCCAAGGCACACGGGCGTGTCTTGTAACCGTGTGTGTAACATCCCGAAATAGGGCTAGTCAAAATAGTGGTTTCGGGACCACAAATCTGACGTTGAAATATTTTTTTTATGATTATTATGAGGTCTAGATTATGAAAATATGCATGTGTTAAAGTTTCATGAAGAAATTCTGTGAGTAAGGTGTCTAATTGGAAAATAAGGACCAAATTGAATAAAGTGCAAAACTTGGATTCTAGAATAAATTTGTATGAAATTGCTTTAGGTTATTAATTAGAAGTCCTGAAGGAGCAATTTGCCCAATTTCTAAGTTTTTGGACAAAAATGAGCATGTATGGATAAAATTTTAAAGAAAGGGCTGCGCTTAAGGCTCATTTTGGTCATTTGGCTAATCAATGAAATAAAATGGGAAAATAAGCCAAAAATCAGCCCATTTTCTCCATGTTGCCACCGAAAATTGGGGTTCTCCATAGCTAGGATTTTCAAGCTTTCTAAGCTCAACAGTAAGTGCTCTCTAGCCCCGTTTTTAATGTTTTTCGTATTTTTGAAATCCTGGTAGCTTACTCTTTCCATTTCTACCCATATTTTGAGTTAGGGTTCATGTTTCCAAAGTGACCCATGTGTGACATGTTTATTCTTTTATGTTTTATGGAGGAATATGAAAGTTGGATGTGTGTTAAACATCTTTTTCTAGGTAATTTGCATGAAAAACCCCCAAAAGGACCTTTTCGCAAAAGGTGTAAAATATGTGGTAGAAATGTAAAATAAGGGAAAAATATGCGCTGCCATAAAGGGAAAGGACATTCTTCTAGGCTTGGGTAATGTAGAAAATTCATGCATTTCATCATACGAGCCTAGGGACTAAATCGTAAATAATGTGAAAGGTTAGGGGCAAAATGGTCATTTTTTCTAGGGACGAAATTTAGACTTGAAAAGTAATGTAAGATATTGATAATTGATTTTTATTGTTATAGACCCCTAGGAACAAATTCTGGAGGTCGATCGAGGAAAACGAAAGGTTTCAGAATAACCGAGACGCAAAACCGAAACGGATACTAGGTAAGTTCGAATAACTTAAAGTAAAATCATAATATGCCTATATGTACGTTATATGAATGTATGATAAATGTGTATGTGATGATGGTATGAAAATCCATGAAATATGTTAATAATAATGATATGATAATAAATGTCCCGGTTGAAGTAAAAAAGGAAATTCGATGGCTAAACCATGGTTTACATGACTTGAGATCCTGCATGTGTTGCAAAAAAAGGATTTAGCCCGGACGGGTAATCTGTTAATCTCAAATATAGAAAGGATCTAGCCCAGATGGGTGTTCCTTGAGTGATCGAGCCTCCTAAAGAATACATGTGCATAATGGATTTATCCCAAACAGGTAATCCGACTAGGGTCTGAATTTAGCCTGGATTGGTAATTCAGATCTCAGCTCATTTTGGGTGTTTGTCGCCACAAGAGATTTAGCTTGGATTGATAATCTTGACATCACCCTATAAGATGATATTACGGGGGATTTAGCCTGGACTGGTAATCCCGCTGTAAGATTTGAGGTTTGCGGGAGCGCGTACATGAGATAATCGCTCTAATGACTTGACGGTAAATGGAAAATCCATCGAGATTTTCAAGAAACTCAACGGGATTAACATGAGTTATAAAAATGAAAATGTTGAATGATGAGCTCATTTAAGACAAAATTATATGATCTATTGTTATGAGACTAACTTGTTAATTGAGTGAATGCGATAGGGAAAACTAATTCATGCTTGTTGGTTTCATTGTCTAATATGGATGTATGCTAACTAATTGGTAAGTTTACTTTCCAGTTATTTGAGCTTAATAAGCATGTAAATGCTCACCCCTCTCTTTTCCCTGTCTTACAGAGCTCGAGGACTCGTAAAGGTTGGAAGACAGTTGAAGAATCAACACACTATCATCTTGTCTAACTTTGGTATATAGATACTTTTATTTTATTCAATAGCATGTATAGGGCTTTTGTTATTTTGTTATATGTGTCATTTGATTAGCCAACATGAAGGCTTATAAAAGTATACATATTCACTTGTATATGGCCATGGGAATTGGTTCATTTTGATGTAGGTTATGACCTACAAATTTGTGCATGTTAATGTCCAAATGTTCTTGTGATGATTAAATATGGTGTGTTACAATTAATCATATGTAATATAACCAAATAACATGGGGTAGTTAGGCCATAATTTGGCAATGAGTTAAGATAATGAGGCAAGCTTAATTGAGTTACAAGTCATAGAAATCTTTAATATAAAGGGGATAACCTAGCATGTATAAAATCGATAAGATGAGGTTTACATGCAATGAGGTATATTAAGGTTATTTAAGAGTGTAATTAAACCATGTTAAGTGTTATTGAAAACTATAAGTGGGTATGAACATTATAGGGTGACCAAAGGCTTGGAAAATAACCTAACAAGGTCCACACGGGTAGACACACGGGCGTGTAGTCCATCTGTGTGTCCCCTGCACCTAAAATTTTTAAGTCAGAATGCATGGTAGTAAACACACGGGTAAAGACACGACCGTGTGTTTCAACCTTGTGGAGGGCACTGCCTAGCACACTAGCATGTGTCTTAGCCGTGTGCCCCTAAATGCATGCATATGTCATAAAAAAAATGCTCGAGTTTTTAGACACAGGCGACCACACGGGCATGTCTAGGTCCTGTGAAGGACACAGGCTAGGGACACGGGCATGTGCTTGGCGTGTGAAAACCCCTGTAGGTTCGAAATGAGAAATAAATTCAATAAAGTCCACAAGGGTGGGGGACACGGACGTGTCCCAAAACACACGGGTGTGTGCATTGCCTTCACACGGGCATATGAGGCTTAACCTAGAAAATTTTCCAGGAACTTCTTTAAGTTCTAGGTTTAATCTCAGACCATTCTCGATGTATGTTTTGGGCCTCGTAGGCCCATAATAGGGACACTAAGATGTTGTTTGATTGGGTTCAAATTGGAACAAAATTTTATAACCCGTATTTCCCGAAAATATCCAAGTATGTGTCTGGTAATGCCTTGTACCTGGTCTAGGTCTCGGGTACAGGTAAGGGGTGTTACAGTGTGATCAAGTCAGTAGCTAAGCCTTGTTTTGCCACGACTTAGACACACGGGCGTGTCTAAGACCGCGTAAGGCACACGGCCTGTTCACACGGGCGTGTGACCTTTTAAAAGTTGAAAATTTTTATAAGTTCTGAAACTTTCATATGTTATCGAATTAATCCTAAAAGCATGTTTTAGACTTCGTACGATCGTTTAAAGTTCACGCTGAATTTGAATGATCTATGTTTATTGAAATGATAGGATATTTGATATTTGATGGTTCTGATCTGTATTATGAGTCCGATAATGCCTCTTAACCTATTCCGGCGATGGTTACGAGTTAGGGGTGTTACACTCCTTAAGCCTGAATGTATCTTACATCGATGATCTAGAAGTTATGGTTCTTTTATGATCAATGGTTACTTCACATCAGAGTGAGTATTTCAGCTTTGCATGTTAAGTTCTGAATGAGTAAATATGTATGTGGTGATTGAACAATAAGACTGTAAGTACAAGATTTTTGCATGATATTGTCAACGATTAACATGATAAGTAATTTGTATGCACAAGATTAGTAATAGTGAAATTATGTTTCTAAGTAGTGGTTGTTGTTGGTTCGAGATGATTATCTGGATCTAGAGTTTTGAACTGCGATAAGTGAGAATCAAGTGAGTCTCTATTCTGAATCTTACATTTAAACAGTACAACTAAATAATTTAAATAGTAATGAGTTTTGAGTATTTAGTGAATGGGAAAAACATAAGAAAGATGTAGCATGTGCAAAGATAATATGTACAAAGTATTTCAGAAATAAGAAGTTGAATGATAAGTATACAGGTAAAGTTCAATATGGAAAGGTAAGAATCAGTCAGTGAGTTTCTACTCTGACTCTTGCATGTATATTGTTCATAAAAAAGTATATATATATGAAAGTGATCAAACTAGAAATTGAAAATCATGGATAGTATAGTATGAATATGATACTTATACAACTATTGGAATAAAGTTATGATTAGATTGAGATATAAGTTAGTCTATTTGAAAATAAGTTCTATAGGATGTATGAAGAATGTTATGAAATTATGAAATCTTGGGTTTGGGATGTGTCTAGTTCGTAGAGTTTGTAAAGTGAGTCGAGTCACCTGCGATAGTAAATAAGGAAGTTCGTCGGGATAGTAAACACGAACTCTAATATGAACTCTAAAGGAAAAATTCAATGGCTATGGCATGCTATGAAAAAGAACTATTGAATGACATTTTATCTAATGGGATTCTTTACATGTCCCAGGATGGTGATGGGCAAACCTCACTCAATGTGAGTTTAGGCAAATTCATATCGCAAACACGACAGTTTTGGGATGCTTATGTGGGATCCGGTTAGTGTAACAGCCCATTTTCGGTAAAAATCAAAACAGTGGTTTCGGGACCACAAATCCAATTTTGAAAGAAAAATTATTTTTATATTATTTTATGGTCTATCGAATGATAGTAATGTCGTATAAAAATTTCGTAAAGAAATTTTACCGATTACATGTTTAATTTGATAAAGGGTCAAATTGCACACAATGTAAAAGTTGAGTTCTAATAGCTAAAGGGATTAAATAGCTATAGAACTTCAAAGTGGAGGTCCATATATGGTAAATAGACCATTTAAAAATGCTTAGTGGTTAAGGATGATGATTCATCCATGGAAAATAAAATAAAGAAAATGATGAAATTAGAAAGTGAAAAAAATAAAAGATGATAATTAATTAAATAATGAAAATATCATCTTTTTCATCATCTTTTCCAAATTATTTCCATGGAAACCCTAGCTAAGAGAAAGTGAGCTCAAGCAAGCTATTTTCGCTTAATAGGGTAAGTACTCAAGTCCCATTTTCAGTAATTTTCATGTTTCCGAGACTGTAATAGTTTAATTTAGCTATCTCGGGGATTAATTTGTAAAGTAATCAAAGTACTAGGATTTTTCCATGAATGAGTATGTTAAATTTTTAAATTTATGTAGAATATGAAAGGTTTTTGATAGATAAACAACTTTTGTAAAGTGAACTTTGATGAAATTATGATTTTAGGACTAAATTGTAAAGTTGTAAAATTTATGGAAAAATTCTGAATTTTATAAAATACATGGGCTGTAAATTTTACATGTAAAAATAAGCTAGACTTGGAATAAGGATTTAATTGCATGAATTTCATTTTTCGAGCCTTGGGATGAAATTGTCATTAATTAAAAGTTTAAGGGAAAAGTAGTATTTTTTTTCCTAAGATGTGAATTGAATTGAAATGAACATGAATTAGTGTTAAATTAATTCATATAGATTTAGATAGACCAAACTCAGAGTTAGAATGAGGAAAAGAGAAAATGTCAGATTAGTAGATTTTACGTACACGAACATTTGTCGAGGTAAGTTCGTGTAACTAAATTGTGTATATTTATATGCTAGAATTGAATGTGTTTATGTGAATTTTATAAATGTCATAAATATATGAAATAATTACATATACGAAAATGCCCGAAAAAATGTCAAATCTCGTTTGAATAAATGAAAGTCGATGGATACAGGATTTCCAGTATTGGTTGTGGTCCAGTATATGTTGTAGACACACCACAAGTCTTACAAGCATCTCATTATAAGCCCTCTTGAGCTTCCCATTATACGGTTCTTGCGAGCTTCCCGTTAATAGCTCTTCGGAGCGTCCCGATAGGTTATGGTCCTACATGTGTTATGGACACACCTTAATTCTTATAAGCATCCCGATTATATGCTCTTCATGAGCTTCCTATTAAATTGGCTTTTTGTAAGCTTCCCGACAGGGCTTGCTTGAACTTCCCAATATGTAGCTATCCAGAACTTCCCGTTACATGGCTCTTTATGAGTTTCCCGATAAGCTCTTCGTGAGCTTCCCAATTGAAAGTTCTTTGTGAACTTCCTAATTATGGCTCTTATGAACTTTCTGTTATATAGCCCGGATAAGCTTCCTAATAGGCTTTTTGTGAGCTTCCTAATTAATGGTTCTTTGTGAGTTTCCTGTTATATGGCTCGAGAGATTGCTTCCTAATTATGTACTCTAATGAGTACCCCTGAATATGAATTGACGGATTACAGTTTGTAGACTTTAAGTGTACTACATGTGTATCCATCAATATTTCAAATAAATTCAACGAGAAAGATCCAGACATGAGAAAATATAAGCATGAAATGAATTATTATTCGTATCTTCCTAAAATACATGAAAATGATGATACATGATATATAGAAGTATGAGATGATGATATTTGAACAAGGAATGTGTTGGATGAATATGTTCATCTATGATTGTAGATTTGTACACCTCGACTATACTTCTCGGGTTTCCATTGATATTTTAATTGATTTAATGGGCAAAATCCTGATATGAAATAATTTGAACTTGAGACGAAATATTATAAAAATGTACTTGAAATACATGGGTATGATTTGTATATGTTATATGAATTCATTATGAGGAAAGTATATGTATATGAGAATTTGGTTATTGTTGAGTCTATACATGTTTCTTGATGTTTATATGAGATAGTATGATTTAGAAATGAACTATTACTCGTATGTACATGAAGTACATGGAAATGATATTACCTAATATAATGATGCATGAATTGGTTGTTACTGGAATGTGGAATTTTCTTGATGACTTTGTTCATCCATGATTAAGGACTATTATATGTGATTACTTGACTAACATGATTAGGATATGTGTTTAGGGCTTGTGACCAAATTGGTTGATAGTGTCTTGCATGTTTATTTTGAACATAAATATATGGTAAGTTACTTACCATGTTATATGAACTTACTAAGCATTCCATGCTTACTCTATTTTATTTTTCCCATGTGTTATAGTAATTCAGAAGCTCGTTGGATTGGAAGCTAGGTGGAGATCACTCACACTATCCATCAGCCCGTCTTCATATATATGATAAATTAATTATGGTTATAATGGCATGTATAGGTAAATTAGCCAATGTTGGCATGTACATGTTTGGGTTATAACTAGCCATTGGAATGGCTTGTGATGAATATGTTTTGATATGTATAAATGAGGCTATAACATGTTCGGTATGTGCTTAAATGGTTGAATGATAGAAATAATGTTGGCATATCGATGATTAATTCATATAGGTGAATTTGATAAATTAAGTAAGTTTTGTATGTTTGGTTACATGATGGTATAGTGTTATTTGAGGTGCTTAAGAGCACATTGGTTTGTATGTGATGCTATGTCATGCATAAGACTCGGTTTTAACTTGAATTAATTGTTTTAAAAATGGCTTGTGAATATGTTAAAGTATTGGTGTAAGAGGAAGACAAATTGGGTGAGAAATGTGGCTTGGAAAATAGACTATTTTTATCCACACGGGCAGAGACACGGGCGGGTGTAACACACGACCTAGCACATGGGCGTGTAATCTGGCCGTGTGTCCCCTACAACTTTAAAATCTCAAAACAGAATGCTCAAAATTGATCACACGGCCTGGCACATGGGCATGTGGCTTGGCCGTGTGACCCAAGTCAGAGAGTTACATGGCCTGAGACACATGTGTCATTAGCCGTGTGAGCCAAACGACTTGACCACACGGACGTGTGACCCCTGTACCTAGGAAAAATTATGAGATTTTGTGAAAAATTTTGAGTACCCAGTTTAGTCTCGACTTGTTTCTAATGCATGTTTTGGACCTCGAGGGTTCATATAAGGGACTTTATGTTTGATTTCTGACTTGAATACTGTATTAAATGAAATATCTATTTATTTGATCTGTGTATTCTGGTAATGCTTTGTAACCCTATTCTGGCGACGGATATGGGTTAGGGTTGTTATAGTCAGCCTTTGTGGTGTACTCTGCATGGATCGCCTTTGTGGTGTACTCTGATTAGATTACTTTATAGCGTATTCTATAATAAAGACTTATGGCATGTTCAGTATATCGTTTGTTTGCCTCTGATGTGTTCTATGAAGCCTCCTAGGACAGTAATTAAGATATTATATATGATTGTCTATATGGCATGCTCTGTTAGGTCTACTTGGCATGAACTTTCAAGAATTCCTGGTACGATTTAATTCTAAATGTTTGTCTCTATGGTAAGATAGGAGTAAATTCTTTTAGTTCTGTAATAAATATGACTAAAAGGAGGTATTGATATGTTCTAAGTTAAGAGTGAATAAGTCTTAAAGGTTTCTATGAAAAAAGATATGTGTATCTATATGTTAAAAAGGGTATCCGTTATGATGATTTGTAAATGTGGAAAGTGCAGGGTATTGAATCTTCTTCTAGAATTATTCTGAATCTAAATTAGTGTTATCTTGAGTTATGAGATTATGATATAATACGATATGGAATTCGTCTAAATGGTCTAGTAGTACTCTTTTGCACAAGTATATGTAGTGTAAAACTAGGATATGTTTGAAGACAAAATTGATGGTATCTAGTTCTACATTTATGTATCTGCTCGTGATAAATATTATTGAACAACTATTTGAAATAAGAGTATGTGTTAAGACATGGTTGTTGGAAATGGACTCGGAGGGTATATCTGTAAAGAAATTACTATGTGACAAGAGATTTAGGGAAGTTTTGGAATGATTCCTCACTTGATTAGATAGGAAGATTGAATGTGACAACAGCATGATAACTAGCATATAAGAATGTGATAAAACTGTAGTGGTATCCGTCAAAATCAATGATGCAGAAAAATGATTGACACAATAGTTCATATAAGATTTCAAGTATCCATCAAGGTATTATTATGTTAAGCTCACTAAGTACTCATGTACTCACAGGATTTGTTACTACTTTTTAGGTACTTGAGATGAGACTTTGCCTGAAAGGACAATGCCAAGAGTACGCCAAAGTGGTGGCAGAGAGGGATATTATACATATAGTGGAGACGTGGCATAGTCTAGGAATACTCCTTTTGAGTCTGTATTAAATAAACTTCCATTTGTAAGGATTTGTATTAATTCTGTTGTAATAAGATTATTTTAAGTTACTTCCCTTATTTTCATTACAATAAGTTTTTAATTAAAATCTCAAATCACATGCTTAAGGAAATGAGAAATTGTAAACTGTTTTTGTAAATGGTTTAGCTTTGTAAATTAACACCCGAAATACAGACCTGGTGAATCGATTCGGGATTGAGGCGTTACATTACTACCTATGAAATTTTTTAATTTCTTAAACTCGAACTTCGGTCTCTTCCATCCATGCATAACGCTCATTAACCCTTCTCTCTTTCAGAACAAACCAAAGAAAAAGATAAAGAAAGAACAGAAAATGAAAGAATAGGACCAGAGAATAACGTCTCTCTTTTATATAATCCTCTCACACTTTTTTCACCAAAATCAATTCAACAGCAAAATATAGATACCTCTATCATCTCCCCCTAAGAAGATTTCTAGATCAAAGTAATGGACCTAAAGGTTGAAATCCAACATTTTTATCAACCAATTCGCAAATTGCTCTTATTTACATTAGAGCCCGCTCAAATAAAAAACTTTTCAATTTAATAACCAAAGTTACCATTGCAACTCAAGCTTTAACTTTTTCGGGTGTGACAAAAAACTTGAGAGGCTTGGATATTAATTTTTGATATATTTTTAGTGTACGAAAAAAATGAGGAAATATTGAGTGATGGAGTTTCAAGCTTGTTAGAGGTTGGATTAAAGTATTTGGCAGTGTAAAATTGAGTGAAAATGAATTTAAGAGATAAGTACTCTTGGATACCCTTACTTACCTATGCTAATGTATTTAGGAATTGATGAAAATTTTATAATAAATATGAAATTAATTATATAATGAAATTGTGAAAATTTCCATAGCTTAAAGCATTAAGAATATATGATTTGTATAATTGTCGCTTGATAAGTGCTTGGTTATAAGTTAAGTGTTAACTAGTGATACTCTATCAAAAAAATTGGTTTCCTTGAAAGTTTCAATAAGTATAATTTGGTATGTATGAAAATGTATGATACAGGCTATTAATATGAAAAGTGTGAATAATGTCATTATGGCCAAGTATATAATGAATTGCAAATTCCTACAAATTGTCGATAGATTTGATACAAGGTAAAAAATTTGAAATGATTATGGAATTAATGAAAATGTGAATTATTTATAATTAAGATAATAAATTTGATATGTTATAACATGGAAATAGAAATATGGGAAATGTTTGTATATATATATGTGTATGTGAATATCAATGTGGAGATGATATGTAACATGGATTTTGTAATGCAATAAATAATCTTTTAAGAGAAATGCCCTTGTAAGCTTAATGAAATAGTGAAAGTAAAATTGGGATGCCAACTGTATGTGCTTTGTGTTAGAAGACATTAATTTGTTAAAGATAGTTAAAATTGGGATGCCAACTGTGTGTGTTTTGTGTTAGAAGACATTAATTTTTGAAAGATAGTTATATGTGCCTTATGAAATTGCACATAAATGTAGAGTGAGGTCCCTAGTGTTTGATGTGATGGTTGGATTGTACCTTTAGTGCAACAAGTATATACTGTTCAGCTGGAATCCCAAATCTTCAAGTCTTATTATACTAAGGTTTGCTTAAGGCGAAGTGTAACAGTCTAATTTTCAATGGTGTCAGAACAGTGATTCGAGATCACTAAATTCGACAAATGAGTAGGAAATATTATTAACTTAGTGAGTATAAGTTAAATGTGAAGTTAGGAAAAATTTTGAAATAGTGAATAGTGTACTAAAAATAAATATTAAAATAATTAGAATCGAAAATGAGGTATCGAGACCTCGGAAATTTTAAATCGAGCCATAAATATTTTTATAAATATTTATGGATTGTTAATATGTTAGTATTAAAGTTTCGTCAAGAAATTTTAAAGTTCTGATAGTTAATTGAACAAAAAGGACTAAATTGTATCAAATGCAAAATTGTGAGAAATGATTTAAATAGCTTAATTGATAAAAGAAAGAGGGTTTAAAAGGAAAATAGACCCAAGGTCTATTTGGGCTGGACGGCAAGGGCATGAAATCAGCAAGAAAATAAGGAGAATTAAGGGCAAAATTAGAAAATTGCAAAATTTACTTAATAAAGCTAGGACTAAAGTGGAATTATCTAGATTTCTCTTTATTTTTCTGCATTCTCATCAGAAAAACGCCATGGAAGAGTTATATTAAGCTGGTTTTTAATATTTTTACTTTACTTCAAGTAAGTTCAATTCTTGATTATTTCTTGAAATTTTTCTGTTTTAGTGACTTTTACAAATAGGCCACTTGTTGAATTCATTAGTTTTTGATTCTATGAAAGAAACTGAAAGTTTCTATGCATATGTTCTGGAAGTATATGATTATTTGGCATGGAATTAGAGCTTTAAATTGTTTATATGTTGATTTTATTGAAAGAATTGAATAGAAAGTGAATGTTTGGGACCCAATTGTAAAAGAGTTTGAAGTTAGAGTTTTATGTGGAAATTCTAAATTTCAATAGTTATGAAATAACTTATAATGTTTAGGAAAATTATTAATTGAGAAAATTATCTTAATTGAGGGGTTAATTGAGCAAGGACTGAATTGTATGAATTGTGAAATTTGGGGCAAAATGGAAATCAACATTTTGCACTAAAACTGTTTTGGACTGCAGCAGTAGTCTAACTTTGAAAAATCATCAAAAATTTTATAAATATAATTAGAGGATGAATAAAATATGAAATTAAAGCTTATTGAGTCTAGTTTCTTATAGAAGAAATGATGTAAGCAATGAAATTGTAAATCATGAGATATGATAAATTTTGTGAGACAAGGTCAGAATGATTTCGGGTTCCCTTGTTCTAAATTTGTAAAATCATAAAAATTGGATAAAAATAATTATGGGATTAAATTTATATATTTAGAATCCTGAATGAGTCTATTTTCAAGAGAAACAAACAGAAATATCATTCAAATCCTATACGAGGAGATAATTAATTTTTAGTGAAGAAGGGTCGGAATTGTTAGACAGCAGAACAGGGGAGACTTCAATGAATAAACTGTATTAATTGGCCCAACCAAAAATCATGAAAATTTTATAGTAAGAAGATATGTGAATCTAGTTTTAGGGAAAATTAGCGGATCTTGATTTGGAGTTTCGTAGCTTCAGATATAAATAATTTAGTGACTTTGACACAGGTGGATAGCTTGAATATTCACATAAGTAATTAGTGAAAATTATGGATAAGGTTACTTACAAGTGTGTTATTATACCAAGGATGTGGATGGAGAGGAGGAGGAGGAAAAATATATGAATGACTCGTGTATAAATTGATTACATGCCCGATTATAATCGATAAGTGTTGAATTAGAAACGATAAAATGTTTTATTTGGAATATTTATTATGAAATTATAATTATCGCTATAATACAAAAATCGAATTTGTGAATTTATATAACTAAATTTAGTGACCATTTGTTAATATTATTAAATTTCAATATTATTTTATGAATGGTGATTAATATTTATGTATGTTAATTGTTGAAGATAAGTAAATTATGTACAAAAGTTATGAAATTGAACTGAGAATTTCGAAGGAACGGAACGCAGGAAACGAGTATGATCTTTCAGTGAAAAAGATGAATTGACGATAAATTACCCAAGTAAACCGAGATTCAGCATTTGTTGCGAATTCTCGTGTTTGCTTTCCGTTTAGCTCTTATGAGCTTCCGTTAACTCATATGAGTTTCAGTCAACCCTTTTGGGGTTTCAGTTCAGCTCTGATGAGCTTCAGTTAGCCTTCGGGCTTCCGTTTAACACTTATGTGCTTCAGTTAGCCTTCAGGCTTCCATTTAGCACTTATGTGCTTCACCTAGACTTCGGGCTTCAGATCATGATGTACTCAAATCTGTAAGTCATTCCTTGAATGGACAAGTTGGTAAGTCGTAAATGTAACGTGTGGAAAAAGAAATGTAAGTAATGTTATCATTATTATTATTGAGCTCATTCACACGAATTTGTCATTTGAAATTGTGATTAACAGGAAGAAACAGTGAATTGCATGCTTATCAATGGTTACACATAATTATCTGAAAAACAAGAAAAATGATGGTTATTGATATATGGAAATGTGAGACATTGATATATGAATGTGGAATATGTTTGATAAATGTGTTCATTCTTAATTATGGAATTATGTACCTCATGTGTGCTATTTGCATAAAGATGATATTTCAAATACTTTGGTGAGTAAAGCTTAAATATGAAATAGTATAAAATCGAGACAAGTTGTTATGAAAATATATTTAAATTATCTATAAGTGTTTTGTACTCCTCGGTAATGCCTCGTACTCTATTCCGGCGATGGATACGGGTAGGGGGTGTTACACGAAGTGCTTAAAATTGGCTAATAAAAACCATAAGTGAATGTGTTTTGCTATAATCAAAACAAAAGTGATATGTGCTAAGTGTTTATTAGTGTCAATGAAAATATTATAAATATGTTATGTGATAAATGAACATGTATGAGGTAATTTAGTCAAATGTGAAAAGATTGATTAAGGGAATGCAAGTGGACCTAAAAGTGAGTGAAGAAAAGAATAACTCGTAAATTAATTAAATGAATGCCTAACAAGTGAGAAAAAAAAAAGAGAAGTAATATATTGGTAACCACCATAAGCGCATAAGGTGACTAATTATTTCAAAACATACTTAAATGCCTTAGTCCTAATGAATGATTTTATAAGTGAAGGGAGTCTATGTTCTTTTGATAAACAACATATAGAAAGTGTAATTTCATAATTGGAATAAGACTCAACATAAGCTATAAGAAATGGTGAAGTAGGTTTATCCATGAGTACTCATTGAGCTTTTTAAACTCACATATTAGTTGTTTAAAGTGAGCAGGTAACGGATTTGACAAGAAGAATAATGCCCAAGCTTGGGAGCTTCAAATCACATTTCACTTGAGGTTGTATAGTATTTATATTTGTTGTTATTGTATGAAAACTTTGGCATCTACGTAAGGACTTAATTTTAATATAACATTTGTAAAATTTGAGTTGAAATTCCAGTCATTTTAATGTATTTAATAGAGTTTTATTCCATTATTTGACTGAAAGTGTTTATGCCTTATATTTTGATTTTAAATGAGTTTTGAAAATTGATTTTGGATCGTTTATGCTTTGGAATATATAGAAATGATATAGACATGTTTTGGCATGATTTTCAACTATTTTAGGGTCATTTTTCAACTATAAGGGTCCAAGGTTTGGTACTCATGCCTTAGGTATTGAACTAGAATAAGTCAGTAGCTAAAATGCTATAGTACAAGGACTAGGTACCGATACATAGACCCCTAGATAGTGCACCTGCACTATTTTAATCGTTTTGAGCTCTTCAAAGCTCATACATGACCTCGGGCACCTCCAATCACCTGAAAAATGTTTCTAAATAGTTTTAAGTTGATTTTTAAAGCCTTCAAAATATTTTTACATTATTTGTATGATTTTATTTAAAATATTTATAGTTTTAATTTATAGTAAAATCTTACATATCTCCACTTCAAAGACCTTGATTTAAGTTAATAAACCCTAAACATTTGATTTATATTTTAAATGGGTCCTAAAATGTATTCAATGGCCCAAGATGATATAAAATTACAATTAATTCTTTCTTAAATGTTGGACTTTTTTTTCAAGAAATTTTATATGGTTACCAAATGGTGTTTTATTTTAAAGAAACTTTGATTTTAGTTTGAAAGTGTTGGGATCTAGTGCCCTTAGTGCAATATTTTCTTCTATATTTACTTGTATTTTTTTGAACAAATTGGCTTAATAAAATATCCATCAATTTCATTAATATCTTTGTATATTGTCCTCAACAATTATAAATAAATATTGACTCACTAATTATATATTGTGTAAATAATACAAAACGGTATTACGTGGTTGAGTCGTAATACGGAAAGACAACTTATATTAATAGATCATCTAACCACGCCCTTAGTCTTGGGTACCAGAGTGGATGACTTTTAGAAGATAGAGACATAGATATGACTAACTAGACTAACAATACATCAGACAAGATCCAAATAGAATAAATCCTAAATTCGTTTATAGATCTATTCAATTATGACATTCATAGTGTAGCATATCTTAATCCTAAATGGATAATAGACTATATGTGTGATTCATATATTTTGATGTAAATGAAATCTTGAGTTCTAATAAATAAGGAATTGAAAGCTAGCACATTGGGTATACGAATTCTGCATTATGTAGAATCATTCCACAATACTGGAGTTCATAGCCCGATCAAAGGGTAAATGATATTCTTTCATCGGCATTACATGATAAAAGAAAAATAACGTGGCCATGTGTCATTTGTTGTAATACCCCGAAAATTTTTACAATAAGATATTATCCTTGATATAGTAAAATAAGAAAAGAAAGTGACAAAAAGGAAAATTTTGAGTTGTGTCAACCTTGGGAAGTATATTATGATATATTAATTCAAGAAAGGACTAAATTGTAAAAATGAGAAAAGTCTTGTTGCACAAGAGTAAATACTCAAAATTTGAGGGGTTAAAGTGTAAATATGAAAAATTTGAAGGACCACTAGTGAAAATATTTTAAGGGTGGAATGATCTATAAACTAAGGAAAATGGATGAATTAGGACCAAATTGAATAGGTGAAAAATTATGAGGGACTAAATGGTAATTTTACCAAATTAAGTGATGACTCAAGGATGGAATTCTAAAAGATCATGAAGGGCAAAATGGTCAATTAAGTAAGAGAGAGAATTCTAGAATGTAATGATTATGTTGATGATATTTTAAATTAATTAATTAGATAAATATTATTTTATTAATATTTTAATGAGATATTTGTTATTATTTTATTATTATTTATTTAGTATATAAGGAAGGAAAGATGGAGAATTCTCATCATCTTTCCATGCATGCAAATGTTAGAAGTGAAGAAAAGAAAGAAAGTTTTCTTTTCTTTACAATTTAGTCCTTCCACCAAAAATTTACTATTTTCACCTAGAAATCAAAAGAATTTTCATAGCTACCAAGAGAGAAAAATGTTAAGGAGACTATGGAGAGTTAGAATATCAAATTGGATTCAAGGAATAGAAGCTGAAGGAGAGAGAAAATCAAGATGAAGATTAGAACAAGGTAAGAACATCATGATATTAATATATTTTTAAGTTTGATATTATTGAAAAAGCATGGGATTGATGTTAATGTAGAGTTTCCTTACATATGGTCCTATGTTCTTGATATGTTAGTGAAGAGAACACAAGAGAAAGTGATGAGAAATAATGTAGAGAAAGAAAATAATGGTGTTATAAACATGGTAATTAATATCTTGCACTAAAATAGTTTTGGACAGCAGCATTGGTCTAACTTTGAAAAATCACCAAAAATTGTGGAAATTGAATTAGAAGTTGAATAAAATATGAAATTAAATTTTACTGAGTCTAGTTTTTCATAGAAGAAATGGTGTAAGCAATGAAATATTAAATTGTGAGATATAACAAATTTAGTTAGACAATGTCAGATTGATTTTGGGTTCCCCTGTTTTGACTTTGTAAAATCGTCAAAAATTGGAGAAAAACAATTAGGGGCTTAAATTTATATGTTTAGAATTATGAATGAGTCTATTTTCAAGATAAACAAATAGAAACATCATTCAAATTCTGTATGATGAGATAATTAATTTTTAGTGAAGAAGGGTCAGAACTATCAGATAGCAGAACAGAGGTGACTTTAAAGAATAAAATGTACTTATTGGATAAACCAAAAATTCTAAAACTTTTATGGTAAGAATATATGTAAGTCTAGTTTTAGGAAAGATTATAGGATCTTAATTTCGAGTTCTACAGCTCAAGATATAAATAATTTAGTGACTATGACTCAAGTAGACAGCTTGATGTGAACATATAAGTAAATAGTGGAATTATGTATAAATTAAGGATGTGGAATGGAGAGGAGGAGGAGGAAAATATATGAATACTCAGTTAGTATGGGTTTACTTTAAAAATGGCTAATTTTCATGTTTTAGGTTCATGGACTAAATTGAATAAAAGTAAATCTTTAGGGGCAATTTTGTAAAAATGTCAAAAAAAGACCAAATTGAAGAAAATGAATTGTTTTACCATTTAAATTAATAAAATTGAATGGAATTATTAATTTAGATCAAGATCGGGTGAAAAATCGAGAAAAATAAAAAATAACCAAAATGCCCCTGAATCTTGATATTTCTGTAATTTAGCCAGGTAAGCTCATATAACTTAATTAAATATGGAAATGTATTGATTTTATTATTGACTTGTGAGAATTATGATATATGTGATTGATAAAAAGGGTACAAGAATCCGTTCGAATATTGACTTCCGATTGGACAGGTGATTACCCTTATAAATGAGGTCTTGCATGTGTTGCAGTAAAGGTTATTCTGAAAGAAGTAATCTTATGATCTCATTATGAAAAGGAATTTCACCTGAAAGGGTGACACTTGAAAATGATACATGCACCTAAAAGGTACAACTAGAAAAGGAAATGTACACTGTGTGTGTACAACTTAAAAAGGAAACGTACACTTTGTGTGTACACTTGAAAAGGAAATGTACACCTTGTGTGTACAATGTGAAAAGTGGTAGCTTCGGCTACTTGATCAGTGAATAGTGGTAGCTTCGGCTACAAGTGACAAGTGATAAGTGGTAGCTTTAGCTACACTTATCTGATCAGTGACAAGTGAAAAGTGTGGAAGTGCAAGTCCATAATTGAACTATGGCAAAGTGATAAAGTGTTCCAATTATGGAAAAGTGATATAGTGTGCCAAACATAGTAAAGTGTTCAGTGATCAGTGATGAATTGACAGATAAGACCATGGTTAATCCATGGCAAAGTGTGAAATGTAGTTATGGTATTTCCATACCGATCTGTGAAATGTAGGTATGGTGTTTCCATACTGAGTTGTGAATCGTGGCATTGAGCAAATGACGGACTCAAATCCGCAAGACGTTCTCTAATTTGACAAAGATTGGTAAGTGACATATGAAAGTAGTATTGGAAGACTTATGGTTATTATTGATATTTAAATGATTCAATGGGTAAAGTTCTGATATGAGATAATATGAGTTTGAAATGAATTATCACAGGTATATACCTGAAATATATGGAAATGATGGTGCGTGAAATATTGATATAATGAAATGAATGATATATGTTTATAAAGAAACAGCAAAAGAATGATAGGTATCATGACATGTAAAAATGTGATTACTTTGATATGTTGCTACAAGGAAATTATGTATGTTGAGATGAGCAATAAACTGAAGTGTAATACGATGAGAAAATAAGTTTATCTATGTTGAATTTATATGAATATGTTTAAGTATGCTAACAAGTGTTACTGTTGATACTTAGACAAGTGCCAAGCTATTGGTTAAATGGTAATATGTTTATTTATATGATGTGTTGAAAGGGCAAGTGCTCAAATGAAAATATACTTGTGATCGTGAGAGAGTGGCAAGTTTTAAGTTACGCAATATCTTATGAAATGACTTATCATATGATTAATTGAAAAGAGTTATGATCAACTACACTAGCTTGTGGTTATAATGGTATAGTATGCTTATGACCAGTGTGTTATACATAAGGAATGAGTGTGGAAAGTAAAGAGATACATATGAAAATAAAGAAACTAGGAAGAGTTAAAATTATTTAAAATCTTACTAAGCTAGAGATGATATGAATAAGTGATGATGTGGATTTATTCACCTTATAAATTGATAAATATAGCTTCATGAGTATTGTTTGAACCACACGGCTTGGCCACACAACCGTGTGACCCTTGCAGTGTTGAAAATTTTTAAATATTTTCGAAAAAATTTTCAAGTTTTCGGTTAAGTCCCGATATATATTTTGAGCCTAGATGGCTCACATAAGGGACACTATGATTAAATTTGATTAATTACAGTTATGAATGTTATGTGAAGCGAAATTTTTGTTAAATGATCTGTAAATTTTGGTAATGCTCTGAAACCCTGTTTCGGCGGTAGATACGGGTTAAGGGTGTTACATTTGTCTTCATGAAAATGATTTAATTACTATTTGTTAGTAATTAATTTTTTATGAAAGAAGATGTAATGGTTATCATGAGATAAAATAAGATCATATTGGAAGAACGAATTTATCCCAAAGAGATTAATGATACCCTATGAGGGTAACACACTTATGACAAGGTCATTGGACGAGCACCCAATGAATGAATTTCGTAATGATAAATAATACGGGAGAGCTCAGTCGCGATACTTAAGTGAAATGACTTCATGACTAAATAATGTTTTAATTAATAGGTGAAAATTTGGAACTTAATTAAAAATTATTTGAGCCCTAATTATATATGTCCAATTAATCTCTCTGCTAGATCGAGATAACTAGAAATGAATTGCTTACAACCAAATGAACAAAACTGAATGAAAATGATGATAGATGATAGGAGTAAGATCTCCTCTAAAATACACAAGTATATAATCCTTAGTCCTCCATAAACACTTGAATATATGTTTAACTGTTTGTCAGTGTCTTTGACCGGGATTTACTTGATGTTGACTCACCAACCCTTCTACGAAACATATATTTGGATGTATCCATAACATAACATACATAAGACTTCATACTCTTAGAGCATAAGGAACGTTTCTCATGTATTCTTTTTCTTCCGCTGTCTTATAATAGTTTTCCAAAGAAATATGAAAGCCCGATACAGAAGGTTGAGTTTGAATAGGTCATTGCATAAAATTCTAATATCTTGTCTATGTGTGAAACTTGTGATAATGTTATCACTTTGTTCTTTTGATTCCTTAGGATTCGAATACCTAGAACAAAGTTAGTTTCTCTCAAGTCATTCATACTAAATTATTGAGTTAACCACAGTCTAACTGATGACAATGCCCCTACATCATTTCTAATTAGTAGAATGCCATCGACATATATAACGAAAAAGATCATCTTTCCATCCCCAATGCATTTTTAAACACAAGGTTCATCTACGTTTTGCTCAAATCCAAAATTTTTTATCGTTTAATCAAAGCTTTGATTCCATGAGCGGGATTCTTGTTTAAGTCTATATATGAATCTAAGTAATTTGCAAACTTTATGCTCACTTTGTTTCGTCATATATCCTGTGGGTTTCATCATATAGAAGCTTTCTTCTAGATAGTTGTTCAAGAACGTTGTCTTGACATCCATTTGCTAGATCTTGTAATCGAGAGTCAACATAATGGATAATTGTTAATACTAAACGTCGATAATAACAATATAGAACGATCGCAAAGCAATAAGAAAAGAAAAATAAAGCATACAAATTTTACATGAAAACTTTCTAGGAAAAAAATCCACGGATGGAGAAGGAGAAATTCACTAATGTTGAAAACTAAATGATACAAGAGGAGTTTCGACTACATCTATTTAAAGGTTGAAAAACCTTATTCTAATCAATGTCAAATAGAAGAAGTGTAGTTCTATACGGATTCTACTTATGTCGCATGGTCTGTGTTTTACCACTATATTTCTTTAATAAGGATTCGAATTACACAATTCTAACAATAACAATATGCAAATTGACTTGAGCATGACAATTGGAGAGAAAGTTGTTAGATCTAGAGCCACTACAATAGATAACAATATCCATTTGTCTTTATAAATGATGAGAGATGGTATTTTTTGTTTTCTTTTTTACAGTGTGTGGTGCTTTTAAAGATTTGAATTTTAACAAATTATTCAAAATTGAAATTGAGATATTTTTAATTGTTTTGCCCATAGATTTCAAATTTTGGATCTTGTTAGTGGTAAATTCAGAGCTCTAATCCATACAAAAAAAAGAAGATATAATGATAACATTATATCATAATCTAGAGAAAATTAACAAATCAACATTAAATAGAATCCGAAAAACATCATAAATTTTCCAGGAAAATTTCAACAATCTCGTTGTTTTTTATTTATAGATTTATAGAAGCGAAAACCCAAGTAAAAAAAAGTGACTTCTAATGGGTTAGTGAACTGCAGTAATTACTAATATAAACAATAGCCACGATGTGATTTACCACAATAACAAATTTAGATTCTAAAATTTATTTTTTTGTCACTTCGGCCTTAATTTTTTTTAAACACTTCGGTCCACAAATTTCAAATTTTAGCTAAATAGCTTTCTTTTGATCGGAAAAGCTCAATAAACTATTGAAATTAGTAAAATAGAGGGCAGCTTGCACATGTCTTTTATTGCTGACGTGAATATTTTTAAAAGCCTTTATGAAATTTCTTTTTTTTTTTTTGAACTTTTAGTAAATTTTATGTATTTTTTAAAATTTTATGAAATGTATGTGTATTGCAACGCAGGCTACTATGTCACTAACATTAATATTTTAATAATCTAATATTTTCATCTAAAATAATAATAATTTAAATAAATTTAAAAGTTGATGGCCAAAGTAATATAAAATTAAATTAAAAATATACATATTAAAAACTAAATTTATCATCATACCTAATACCTTTCCATTAATTTTGATTTTCAAAGTTATAAATAATCATAATCTCAATCACTCTTTCTTTCTATGTTTGCTTGATTAGAAACTTTAATATGATTGGAGAAAAATATGAGAAAGGAAAAAAGTTTAGTTGATTGTTTTCATTTAATTATTTTCCTTTTTGTAATTCTTTTATTTGTATATACATTCTCATACATTTTTATTTATAATTTTTTATACTTTAATTTTTAGATGATAATTTTATCATGATATCATTATTGACACGTTTCAAGATATTAAAATGTTAAAAAATTAAAAATAATATATAAAAAAAATTTTAGATTTTAATATGAGAAAATGTGTCAAATTTAAGGGTTAAATATGAATTTAAGTAAAAAAAATATACAAAATACAATAACCATTTAGATTTAAGTTATATTTGATTCATCATAAACAACTTACAGGAAATATATTGATTTTCTGGAAAAAAAATGATATTTTTTAAGATTGGATAATTCTCCATAACTTTTTGTTATTTGGAAAAAAAATTTGAAATTATTTCTTGAAACTTATTTTCAACGAAACAAACACAACATAAATTTTGTTTATTTTATAAAATATTATAGAAACATTTCCTTTGACAATCAAAATTTATTTTATAATAAAATGATATCTTATAATAAATAATATCTTTTTTAGACATAATAATAAGCAATATATAATTAAAACTTAAGCTTAAGTTACATATATTATATATGTGAGAGTAGCTAGTAACACATTAAAGCACAAAGATATAAATGAGGCTTAATGACAATTTTGACCATTAACGTTTGTATGTTTTGTCAAAATTACCCTAATTGTATTTTTGAGTCTTTTTTAGCTATCAACATTTGTTCTTATTTTCAATATGCTTTTTCTAACATATTTAATGAAAGTATCGTTAACAAAATTAACGGGGATGATGTAGAATTTCATATGTGGAGTTTTTTAATGAGTTATAATTTATTACTTAGATAACCCAATAAGATAATTACATGTAAAAAGTAATAAAATAAATAAATAATATATTAACTTAAAAAAAACTCTTAATTTAAGGAAAATAAGCGTAATTATTTAAAAAAACTCTTAATTTAAACAAATGTAAGAAATATTGAAACCTTTTGAAGGAAAAGAAAATTTGAAACATTGAATTTATTCATTAAATCTGTTAAAAAAAACGAATTGAAAAGAAGAACAAAGGTTGATGGCCAAAAAGACTCAAAAATACAATTAGGGCCATTTTGACAAAACAAGCAAAGGTTAGTAGTCAAATTTATCATTAAGCCTATAAATAAAATTAAGTAGGATTTAAACAGATAATCATATATATTATCAAAATATTCTTATTATTATATCAAAACATTTATAAATTTTAATATGTATTTATTATTAAAATACTAATATAAAATATAAATAATATTAATTAAATTCAAAATTATTGTTAAAATAAAATTCTAATATTGAATAATTGTTTTATAATAATACATTATATTAATTATATTAATAATTTATTATAAGATTAAATATAAATATGAATTTTTAATAATATTAAAAATTATAATATTTGAGATTAATATTTTAAATATTTTAAATATTTTCAAAAAATTAAAATCAAAATTTTATTATTAATATAACAATATTTAACTTTATTTAAGTTACTTTTTATATAAAAATTAAGTTACTCATAAAAATAATTTAAAAAACTATTTTTTTAAATAACTTAAAGTTTTTAAAAGGAAAAAAACAATTTTTTTAAAAAATACTTAAAAGTTTTTAAAAGGGAAAGTGATTTTACTGAGAAAATGAAATTATTCTCTGTTAATCAGTAAAAGTTTTCGTTAACAAAATTATTTTTCATCAAGACAAATATAAGTAAATACAAAAAACATACCTTTAATTGACAGAAAAATATGATATATCTATATTTTTAAAAAAACAAAAAACCTTAATCCCCAGTTTGACCTTTAAATTATATTTATTTTCTCATTTTAGGATTTGGATGTTTTTCTAAATTGATACTTAACCTATCATTCCATTATTTGGTTAATCATTTCTATAACAGTATTAAAAATTCGATTGCTATATGGCACCAATAAGAATGTATCATGTGTCACATTCAATTAATCACAGTATGTCACTTGACAAATAAATTTATCTAAAATAAAAACTTTAAATTTAAATTAAAAAACCTTTCACTTTGACTCATTGTTGACCGACTGTTTATTGGCATTGACCAATGTTGACCATCAATGTGACGCTATTAGAATGCACTACATGTCCTTTTTTTGTTTTTAATATTATATATTATACATTGATTAAAAATGTAAAAAAAAAACCATATATAATATAGATAGCTCAAAAGTTTTTAAAAAAATTTAACAAATTTATAAATTTCTAAAATATGTAAATATAAATTTTAAAAAATCAAAATAAATATAAAAATTTATAAAAAATAAAAAAAAGTATTTAAATTTTAAAAAATTGCAAAAAAAAACTTAAATTTTAAAAATATATTCTAGAAAAAACTTAATTTTTTTTAAACTAGATATATTGTTTTGAATTTTTAAAATTTAAATTTTTTGAAAAAATAAAATTTATGAAAAAATGTTTAGAATATATTTTTTTGAAAATATATATGTTTTTTTGCAATTTTTAATTTTTTTAATTTTTGTAAAAAAATTAATTTTTATATAATCTTTTGATATTTTAAATTTTAAATTTATATATGTTAGAAATTTATAAATTTATAAATTATTTTTATATTAGATATTATCTTTACTTCTTTTTAATCTATATAATATATAATATTTTTTAAAAAAAAAGGACATATGGTGCATTCAAATAGTGCCACGTGAATGATTAACAGTGATCAATGGTTGGTCAATGATTAGTCAAAGTTAAAGGTACTTTTTAATTTAATTTTAATGTTTTTATTTTAAATAAACTTAATTGTCACATAATATATTGTGATTGATTCAATATGTCATGTGGCACATCCTGATTGGCGTCATATGCGGGCCCTTTTTTTAATGTCTTTACAAAGAAAAAAGTTAAACCAAATAATGAAATAATAATTTAAGTACTAATTTGAGATTAAAAAAAATCAGGCACCAAAATGAAAAAATGCATAATTTGAGAGCCAAACTGAGATTAAGCCGAAAAAAACCCCTCTGACTACTAAAAAAAATCTAACGTGACCGCACGATTGGTACTTAAAAGAAGAAACAAAAAGGGTCGAGTTTCTTACCGTTAAAGACGCAATATAAAAAGTTGTAGTTGGGCTCCAAGGCGAACATCAAGAAAGTAGCCGTTACACTGCTTTTTGCTTTTGCCCTTTGATTATTATTTCTCTCAAACTCATATTTCCTGAAAACTCATCAGCCATTAGAGCGATAGTCATCTTCATCTAACCCAAACGACAATTTCTACTTCCTAAATTCCCAATTACAGTTGCCTTTTTTCCCTAAATTTACCAATTATTTAGTTCCTTTCATCCAAAATTTTGATCCTAGAAGAAGTCGAATGGCGTCAAGAACAGTTGCCAAAGATATAATAACTCTTCGAGGCTCAGCGGCAATTGTCAGCGAGTTTTTTGGTATGTGATTCCTCAAATATAACTGTTTTTTCTTTTACCCCTTTTTGAGTTTTCTGAGAAATTTTGGCTGACTTGTTCTTTCCCCATTTCAGGATATGCAGCGAACAGGTAAAGATGAGCGGAAGTTTATTCCCCCCCCCCTTTTAATTATCCTTTTCATCTTTGCGAAACTATTATTTTTAGATTTAGAATAAAAAGAGTAGTGTTATGTTTTTCTATAGCATTTTGTACAATCGAGGAGTTTATCCAGAAGAAAGTTTTGCCAAAGTGAAGAAATACGGGCTCCCAATGTTGCTTACTCAAGATGAAGGTGTTAAATCGTTCATTACCAATCTAACAGCTCAGCTTTCTGGTAAATCTCTGTCTTTGTGTGTGATGCATTTAAGTCCATATTAATCACTTCCTCACATTCTGAAAATGAAATTTTGGGGAAGAATGGCTGGAAGCTGGGAAACTACAGAGGGTTGTAATGGTTATCATGAGCAAGGCAACCAATGAGGTCTTGGAGAGATGGAATTTCAGCATTGAGACTGATAGTCACGTTTTTGAGAAAGGGTAATATTCTGATAATCTTTTTTTACTCAGTTAAGAATTTTCTAGTTTTGGTGTGAAATCTGAGAGATGGGTTTTCATCGGTTCTTCATTTTTTGTGTATTTGATGCAGTGTGTCAAGGGAAAAGAGTGACAGGGAAATCATGAGAGAAATTCAGGCAATCATGAGACAGATTGCCTCAAGTATTACTTACTTGCCGTGCCTTGATGAACCATGTAAGTGGAGATATATGCTTAAAAATGCAATTTGGGTCATCAGATTGTCTCAGGCTCTCATTTAACTTGCATGGATTGCTTGTTCTGCCAGGTGTGTTTGATGTTCTAGCATACACTGATACGGATGTTGCAGTACCATTCACTTGGATTGAGAGCGACCCTAAGCTGATTGCAAATCCACAAATGGTGAAGTTGCATTCATTTGATACCAAGGTAATATTTGCAAAGCAAGCCAATCAATAAAATTTACGCCAAAGCTTTGTTGGTCTTTTTTTCCTAAGTATTTTTCTGTTGGGGTTCTATGCAGATACACAAGGTTGACACTCTTGTTTCATACAAGAATGATGAATGGGACGAGCAGTAGAGTGCCTGAACCTTCTTTGTCCCCCACCCGCCTATATGTGAATCTTTGTCCTTGAAACTCTTTCTGTTCTCATGTTATACATGTTATTTAAAAAAACAAAATAGAAGTTAATTCTTCAAATTGGTGCAAACCTTTTATGATATTAATTGTAAAAGAAATATTTCCAAATGATCAAATTAAAAACTAGAAATTTTAAATTTTAAAGTGCTTTTCCTATATGTTCCTTTTTCCTTCTTTTCAAACACTCAACAGCCTATTTCTAAAATATAAACTTAAACTCCTAATAAATTTGGCTCCAGTATAAGTAGCCAAGAAAAAACCCAAAAGCAAAACAAAATCTTTAAAAATTGACCCCATTTGACATCCTTGCGTAGTACTTTGTTTTCAATCCAAATGGATATGCATAGAAGGAGACCCAGGCCATATGAACAGGTACTGTACTGGAGTGAATATCTAAGAGAATTGATAAATCGTAATTCATACATATTTCTATCCCATGCTTAGCACATCTTATGGATGATTTTTTCTTAAATTTGGTGAATTCGATGCTCCTAATGTCTTAATTTCATGTTTTATACTCAGGTGAGTATAGGAGAGTGAAAGGAATGAGAAACGGGCCAAAAATGGAGAAAATGGGCCAACGTACGAAATTAACACGTCCTGGACTTCCTCACACGGGCAGACCACACGGTCGTGTCAATTTAGCAGAATCGAAGCACGACTCACACGGGTAGACCACACGTCCGTGCCTATTTAACAGGCTTGACCACGACCTGAAGTAATCGCACACGGGCATGTCCCTATTGAGCCCAAGCAGAGTCCTATTCGGAAAAGGCCATTTTGAGGGCTCTTAGGCATTCCAAAGCCTATAAATACATTCTAGAAGAGGAGAAAAAAGGGGATGCACAGAAGGAAACAAAGAATTGCTCAAGGAAAGCCGATTGATCCATCTCAGAAGTCGGATTCACTATCAAAACTGAAGATCTCCCTTCAAATTCTCTCAGGAGTTTTGGGTTTTCTTATGTTTTGTTATTTTTATTCTTTTGAGATGTGTTCTTTCATTAGTATGAACTAAAACCCCTCAATACTTAAAGGGAATAAAACCTAAGACAGATCTTGTTATTATTATTTGAATTGTATGATAAATATTTGACTTGTTCTTAATTATATGTTCTTAATTCTTGTTTTGATATTTTAGGATATTGATTCAAGTTAAACTCTTATTCAAGGAGGAATAAACCCTGTCTAAGAGTAAATTTGTCATAATTAAGCGGAATTGGTTGCGCACCTAGAGATAGAGTGAAACCTAACAAAGGGATCCATAGATCAAGTTAATACAACCCTAGGGCATTAATTAGAAAGAGATTTTAATTATTTAATCTAGGGTTAGACGTTATTAGTCTTAAGAGAGATAATAATATAACTTAGGGATCTTTATGGAACAAGTTGAATGAATAAATCGTCTGATTCAGAGTCAAATAACAAGTGAAGTTTAGGTGGATTTTCTTTAGGTATTGTCTTAATCAATCGAATTTTCCAAAAAGTATTTTCCCCAAATTTCTTTTCTGTGATTTCTTAGTTTAATTAATTAGTTAGATAAACAAAACCCTTTTATTTTTTTAGGCTAGATAATAAAAAGAAAGTTGATACTAGTACTTTTAGTTCCTTTGGGTTCGATAATCCAGTCTTGCTAAAGCTATACTACTGTTCGATAGGTACACTTGCCTTCATCGTGATAATAGTTAGTTTCAAGAACGATTCATTATAAATATTTAAAACCTATCACGAATATCACGTATAAAGAACAACATGCTACCGACAGCAAGAGTTATGGGGTTCATGTTTAGTAAGTGGTAATGATGCAAACAACATAATCACAATCTTCAGAAAGCACCAGAGCAAATCTTAGAACCTTATATGCTCACTTATGTCAAGGCAACGCAACTCTGTTATATAGACCTTCGAGATGCAACAGCTTCCAGCTAACACCTCGGTATATAGTATTAGTTTGAAGGTCATCCATACTATTAATGTTTCTGTATCCATCAATCTCTTTGAGACCTACATACCCTCGAAGGACTAGATATTCACGGTAATCATCTTCTGTGTAAAAAATCTTCTCCTCTGTGTGTACTGGTATATGATCTGACACATCGTAAAGGCACACTTTCACAGCCAAACCTGATCAAAGGTATTTGAACACACACACACACAAAAAAAAAAAAACCTTGTTATTTCTCCTACCACTGACAAAAAATGTCTGCAGGTATGTTTAATAGTAACATGAAGGTGCTGGCTTAAGGTTTGTGCTATGTATTTCATGTGAAAGCAACTATGCATTATTAAGTGCAGGCAATATCTTGGCAAGGTTAAGGGTGGCCAAGACCTTCAGCAACTATTCATTATTAAGGCTTTCACATTGTGGGGATCTTGGGAAGGTTAGAGATCCATGAATTTTATCCTTACACATGCTTTGTAGACTGAAGAGTATTACATTATCCAGAGTGGGAATTTTAATCTATTATAATTTTATGAGACCAATTATAATAGAAATTATTTTGTTAGAATTTGTTGAGTATGTACTGACCTTCATCAAGATGGAGTGTATAATTCCCTAAAGGCATTTCCCCGTCGAGACTACGAATTATATGATCTTCATCCTCCAACCAAAATGCACGCTTAGTTCTCAATCTAAAAGCAGATTTAATTGCCTCTCTGATGGCTTCAGCAGTACCATCGATACCAATCCTTTGGGCGTAGTCCCTATACTTAACCGTTATAACCCTGCCTCCATATGGCAGACGATCTCCACCTACCAAAAAGGGTGTGGAAGAGAAGATATAAATATTTTGATCAAGATTAAAATTTTCATCACAGACAAGATTGAGAGTCAATGCTCATAATCAAGCACGTTTAACACAACCACATTCAGTTGAGGAACTGCAATGGAAAAGATACATATAATGCACCGTCAGAACACCTGCGCTTTACGTGCAAAGCAATCTTTTATTTTATTTGAGGCGGGGGGGAGGGGGAATAGGATCATCAGAAACTGTAACAGACTTACCATTTCCAGGGGTCTCTCTCCAATTCCAAGGAGGAACTCCACTGACTGCAACTGCATTGGCTGTGGTGATGGCAAGAGGATGTCCATCATGATCTAAACCTTGTTCAAGATTAAGTGCTGGCCTACCACTAGCTGCATACCAGAAAGCATGAACAACATTTTTAAAGTTCAGAAAAGGGCAACATGGATAACAGAGAATGTCTATTCTGAATAAATGAAATACTACTCACTGCAATAAAAAGTTGTTGACCTCAAATGAGGCAGCAATTATTTTGAGTACATAATATTTCTTTTTAACTTAACTATCGATTCAACGTGGAAGCACATGAACATGTCAAATCGATGTTCTTTTCATTTTTTAACACCAAATTCTTAAAATTCCTAGCAAAACAAAATTAGCATTGGGACTGAAAAATAGTATAAGGCATAAGATCGCATGCTTATAAACCCCAGTGATGGATTAAATTTCATCCACTAGCTCAAATGGAAAGATAAGTACTGTCAGGAGATACTAATGGGTAATGGCGCTCTAGGAAGAGACCTTGTTAGGGAGAACATTTTCCATCTGATATCATTTGAATGCTACATGAAAGAAAGAATAATATTAGAGTAAGAAAGTGTAGATAACCAACAGGTTCTATCAGCACGCTGTTTCAAAGAAATAAGGATAGCATTAGAGTAAGAAAGTGTCAGTACATGCTGTCTCAATATCGGAAGAACTAATCCTGGGTGGGAGCAGGTGGTATGTTGGGCTCGCAAGGCTAGTGACACTGTCACTGAAATTAAAAGGTTAGAATTAATTGCAAGGGGTTGAAAATGAAGGGGAAAGTAACAAGCAAGGCTGTCCATCTTGGTTAAAAATGCTGAAAAGAAAGGTTACGAGGGAAAAAAGTGTGACTGTTCAGTTTTATTTTTAAGTAAATCCAATTTAACAGATGAATAAATAGAGGGTGATACTTAAAGGTTCCCAGAGTAATGCGATAAATAACGTTACTGGTCTTATGAAAAATATGCACGTACTGTGGTGCCTTTTTTCTGAAAAGAATATCATGGTGCTTTCAAGATAGGAATACTCTTCTCTAATTATGCCTCATATTGAATCCAGCAAGAAGTTGACGAAGGGCATAGGGTTAATAAGATTAATGACACTGCACCAATAATTCTAAGAATTATCCAAATTAACTTGAGGACAAATATTACAACAAGCTTCTAAAGCAATGAAACTAAAATCAAGATAAACCAGAAGACAGCAAACTTACGTAACAGCAGCAACAACATACCTTCAAGAGGACCAAATGTTATGCTGGTATCCTCAAAACCTGCAAGAGTCCGAACATAATGGTGATAACTATTAAAGTCATGGTAAAAGAAAAAACCGAATATACGTGGCAATAAGCCATCAGGTAGCTCAAATGAACACCATGCTAGTCTGCTAACAGAAGGGAGAGAGTAAGAAAGAATAGACATTTAAATCTCCAAAAGCAGGAGAAGAAAACTTATGTACTACTTTCATGAAGAAATGCGAAATGCGACATCAAGGTTTCATGAAAGAAGATCAAACCTGATAAACCTTGTAAAAGTAGAATGAAGGCATTGGAAAATGGATCAAACCGCATAAGAAACAGAGGAAACAGTAGGTCACATATAAGATTTAAACATACTATTTCCCTACTTCTTTCAAAACGGTATTCTAGATTTCGAAATAATTAAATATATTAATAGATTTTCAAAAAATGAATCCAAAATCATGTCAACCAATTATTTTGTAAATGAATTTTAAAGCAGCAGCTTTCATGAAGGTTGAAGAAAACCCCTCTTATAAAGCAGTCACCACAACCATTAAAAAAATGCCACTCAAAGTTATTAGACACCAAAATTAATTTCTGTTCTCAACAATTCACTATACCACTCTTAGTAACTCAATAACAACTTAAATTTGAAAAATTACAGGCTTTTTGAACAAGAAGGGAAAATCATTAAAGCTATATAACTCAAAAACGGATTCTTAAATCCAAATAAAGGATTTAAAGAGAAAGCCCCATCAACCATAGTAACAGCAAATCATCAATAAAAGTTCGGACTCTTTAAATGCAAAATGAAAAGGGCAAAAAAGAAGTCAAAAGTAGTACATAAACCCTTATCAGAGAAATGCATAAAGGAATCAAGCTTGGGAGGAGGAGTTGGAGCCTTATAAGGCTTCTTTGTCCTCTCCCTTAAAATCTCTTCAATTTCCTTATAGGTTATCTTGACTGAACCGCTCCCTCTATCTTGATGCTTAGCTTTCTTAAACTCCTTCAACAAGTTCCTCCACTTGTCCGTACACATAGTTGGGGATCGATCGAACCCTTTCTTCCTCATCATAGCTGATATCTTCTCCCAAAGGTGCTTGTTCGATTTAGAAGTATTGAAACGGCCGTCCATTTCCTTCCGGAAACCGATAAGGCTTCGGGTTTCGTCTTGGACCCAGGTCTCGGCTCTTTTCTTCGGGGCTTTGACTTCTGGGTCATCGCCGCTGCTTTCGCCCAAGATCATTTGCTGCTGTTGTTGGAGAGAGTGAGGATGGTGGTGGCGGAGATGATCCGGTAAACCCCCATTGGTGGTGACCTCGATGATCATGTCCCGGGCCATGGCAGCAGGAGCTTCCTTGTATAAATCAATGGACGAACAAGTACGTGGCAGCGAATCGGAAAGGAAAATGGTTTATTTTTTTCTTCTTCGCTTGTATATTAGGGGTTTAAGGCGTTTAGGAGTTGAAAAGAGTGAGAGTTTTGAACAGGAGGAGAAGTGAAATCATGGAGCTTGAATTTGATTAGTCTTTTCTTCCCTTTTCCAGAGCTTAGCCGATAAATAGTAGTGAAAAAAGAAAATAGCGTGGGCAATTTCTTTATTTATTTTTGGTAAATAAGGGTAATAGAAAGTATTACAACCAGGTCATTCAAAACATGATCAGTTGGCTGCAAGACCAGTTTCTTTATCTTGCCTTCGGCAGTTGCCTTGCATTGTCCCTCCCTACCTTTCCCTCTCGATAATTTATTTTAAGGGTAAATTATATAAGTAATTATTTAACTATAAAATTATTTATTTTAGACATTTAAATAAAAAAGTTTATAATTTAGATATATAGTAAGGTTCTTTTGATAAAAATGTTAAAATCCAAACAGAAATGACATTTTATGTTAAATAATAATATTATTTTAAAAATTAAACTTTTGAGTTTCTTTATTTTATCATCTATCGTCCGAACCCTCTCGGTCACTTGGCTCCAAAACCCTCTCCACCTCTCCATCCATCTCCTCTCTTTTCTTATATAAAAGCAATGGTGGAGCACCAAACATGTCAGGAATGTCAACTCCATTAAGATAACCCTTTATCTCAGGAATTCTAAGAGCAGCTACATTTAGGCCGAAAAACACAATGGAAAATAATTCAAACTCTCACTTACAGTGGATCGGTCAACACTTAAAAGTGAGACCAGAGATGGATATGCTAATCATGCATGATAGTGATTGTTATGAACTTGTTAAGGATATTGGTTCAGGGAATTTTGGTGTAACTAGGTTAATGAATGATAAACAAATAGAGTAACTTGTTGCTATCGAGAGAGGTAGTTTAAAAACCTTCCAATTTTTTTTTCTAAATTTTCTGAGTTTTTCTTGGTTTGGTGATTGAGAGCTGGAATAGATTTGAGCGAATTTTCTCTTTAGTTTATTACTAGTTCCAGTGATCAACTTCATGTAATTTCTTATTTGAGTTTAAATTTGCAGCTGTCAGTTTTGATTCGTAGTTCATAGTTCAAATTTATTACATAAATGATATTAAAATTTAAAAATTCATGTTTATCATATTAGTTTTGTAAGGTTTAAGACCCAAAGATGAGGTGAACTACTTAATTTATTAACATGTTGAATTCTTTTCTTTGTAAGTAAAATTGCTTTTAAATGTTGATTTATGGTAAATATTAAATAAATAAAAAACGAACACAAAAGATAAATTTTGATATGAATGTATAAATATATATTTAACAATTTTAGATTTAAATAAATGTGTAATGATTTAATTTTAGTCGGTATAGAAAAATGTGATCTCGAATTTAATTCCGTAAACCAAACTGTGAAATTATGAATAGAATGATTTTTCTTTTAGTATGAAAATATATTAGTGGGTGGTCGGGTAATTAAATTGAGTGGTTCAAGAATTAAATTGTAAGAATGTAATCACTATTAAACTTTAAATTAAAAAATACATGGGGACTTGATTTGCAATTAACCAAAGGACCTAAAGATTATTTAATCATTATTAATTAATGGGTTAGTAAAATGTGATGATTAAATCCACTTAACCTTCATATTATAATTATAATATATAATAGTCTTAAATTAGTAAGGTAAACATGATTAATTATGTTAATTAAATTGTTAATCTAAATATATATATAAAACTATTAGTGGGAGAGATAAAAAAAAAATCCATCTTTTTCCTTAGCACCGAATAGGAAAAAGAGAAAGAAAAGCTTGAAGTTTCTTCAAATTCGGACCTAAATTAGATAAGGTAATTAAGTTGTTTTTATACCTTGATTTTTAAGGCGTGGTATTACTTACTCATGTTATAGATTTTCAAAAGGTTAAGTTAATTGCAAAATGTCATTATAGGTATTTTAGTGAGATTAAGTTTGATAGTAATAGATTTTATTGATAATGAGTTTCGATAATATTAATGTCACGAGTCGCGGATCAAAGCCCGTGATGATTGCGCAAAGAACATTTCATGAAGGTCAATCGATTAAATAGGGCTCATTCGACCCACTTAAATTGGCCCGATTCATGGAACATGTGAAGAAGCCCATCTACTTGAAGCTTTGGTGGTCCAATGAAGTACTTATGGAAAATCAAGGCTATCTTGGTAAATAAGTAATCTTAGAAGATTTGTAATTTGATAAGATTTGATTTTGTAAATGTAACACCCCTTACCTGTCTCTATTGTCAGAATCGGATTATGGGGTGCAATAATAATAAACAGAACAGAAACATGTGAATTTAATTCAAAAATTCGATAAAACTATAGTCATATATCAATTATTCAATCAAACATGTTTTGCATACAATTTCGAGCTTAAATCAAGTTTACAAAAGCTCTAAAATCAACCTGGAAACAATCAATGACTGAAGTGAAACATTTTAGAAAAGAATGGGAAAAGTGTAAAACAAGGGTCACATGCCCGTGTGAAAGGCTATTGTAACACCCCTTACCCGTACTCGAGGCCGGGATAGGGTACGAGGCATTACCGAACATGCATACAAATGTTCATGCAAAACTAGGCTATAAAATTTCTTTTATTTCAAAAGTCATTCAAACATATACGAAACGTCCCTTGCATGGACCTACGAGGTCCAAAACATACATTGGAAAATAGTTCAAGACCAAACCAAAAGCTTTAGAAAAACTTGGGAAATTTTCTTTAATACAGAGTCACACGCCCGTGTGACGAAGGGGACATGCCCATGTGCTCTTGACACGCTTGTGTCCTTAGGCCGTGCAACTCTCTGTCTATGATGTCAGCACCAAAATAAGGTCACACGGCCATGGCACACGCCCGTGTGGCCAAATAAAATTAAATGATTTTTTTATAAAATGGTGCAGACTTCACATGGCCAGAGTACACGCCCATGTAGTTAGGCCGTGTCTCTTACACGGCTAAGACACACGCCCGTGTCTTAGCCCGTGTGTTTACTACTGGGCATTTTGACTTGTAAAAATTAAGGTGCAAAGGACATACGGCCGAACAACACGCCTATGGGGCAGACGGTGTGTCGCACACTGCCTAAACATATGCCTGTGTGTCTACTTGTGTGAACAAATTCTAGGTTATTTTCCAAGCTTTTTTGCCACCCTTTAAACTCACTCTTTTATATATGTTCTTAGCATACAGCAAAATACATTTAAATTATTCCAATATCCAAATCCAAAATACATTTAAATTATTCCAATATCCAAATCCATGATTAAATTATACCCCTAATGCCTCCATGCACAATCTCAAATTTTTACATGCATTTCCAAATCTTTTTATACCAGTTCATAACCTCTAGGTTTTTATATCCTATTTTTCCAACTTTACACATTTATAACATTATTGTGGCCATACTCATTGATCATGGATCATTCACCAAATAAACATGCCATACCTTACATCCATCATTCACAAGCAACCACATCAACATGAACACAGGCATACATGATTAATAAGGGTTACAACCCAATAGTAAAATATGAGCCATATCTCATGGCCATATACAAAATAAATTTATCCATTATCAAAAGCCACCACACTTGGTCAAATTAAATGACACATATGACCAAAAATGTAAGTTACCCTATACATGTCATTATATCAAAATGAATAGTTCTTTTATACCTAAAACGAGATTGCTGATAGTGTGATCAAACTCCCACCATCCTCCAACCTTCACGAGTCCAAAAGCTTTATAAGACAGGGAAAAGTAAAAAAGGGGTAAGCATTACATGCTTAGCAAGTTCGTATAATGGAAAGTAAACTTACCGGTCATTTTAAACACATAATCACAATAAGCCATGTTATCCAACAATTATAAATAATTTTCCCTGAATACATGCACTCAATGAACAAGTTAGTCATAAAATTTTCAAGATCCATAGATGAGTTCATTACATCATATAATTTTCAAATTCGTATTTCTCATGTTATTTACAAATATTTTATCCGATAAATCATTGAATTCCTGATGGATATTTCATCACTTAGTACGCTCTATGTGTACTATTTTATTAACAACCAATTCATATCCAGTAGTACCCTATCGGTACACTCTCGAGCCACATCTCTTACAGCAGAATTACTAGTCCAGGCTAAATTCTAGCTGTACCATGTACTCTAAAGGCTTTGTCGGATTACTAATCCAGGCTAAATCCTTTATATGACAAAGAATATCCTACAGAGTCTAATCTGGATTACTAGTCCAGGCTAAATCCAGTCAACTAGGATTACCAGTCCAGACTAAATCCTAATTGAAAAGTATGCTCAATAGGCTCGTTTCAGGATTACCTGTCCGGGCTAAATGCTTTCTGCAACACATGCAGGATCCTATTTCTCATAAGAAGTGACCTATCCATCGGAATTCAATATTCAAACAGATTCTAACCCGTTTTCAATCAATTTCGGAATTATGGGCATTTTCATACAATTCATTATTCATTCATTTCACATTCAATTCAATACAACAATTAAAGTCAACATACATAAACATCCAATTAGGTTACACGAACTTACCTGAATGATGTCTCGGGTTTAGATTCTGACTATGCCAAAACTTTTTGTTTTCCAAGATCTACTTCCGAAATTGGTCTTTCCGAGTCTATATAAACAAATTAAATTATTAATTCATCACATTCTTCAATTTTATCCCGAAAACTTACTCAATGGAAAAATTACCTTTTTACCCCTAACTTTGCACATTTTTACATTTTAATCCCTAGGCTCGTATAATGAAATACATGCATTTCCTTGATTTCCCAAGCCTAGCCGAGTTATATTCTAGCCTATAACAGCCCACATTCTCCTTTATTTCACTTTTCTACTACCCACCTTTACATCTTTTACAACTTGGTCCCTTTTTAGGTGTTTTCATGGAAAACCACTTGACAAAAGATGTTTATCATAAATCAAACTTTCATATTCCTCTATTAAACACCAAAATAAAAACATGTCACACATGGGTAAGTTTTTGAACATGAACCCTAGCTTAAAATAAGGGTAGAAATGGCTAGAACATGCTTCAAGGATCTAAAAAATATAAAGAACATAAAGAACGGAGCTAGGGAGCACTTACAATCAAGCTTGAAATGTTGAAAACCCCAGCTATGGAGCCCCTTGAATTTTCGGCACACCATGAAGAAGATGGACAACATTTTTTCTTAATTTTTCCCTTTTTATTCTTTAATTAACCAAATGACCAAAATGCCTTTAAGGCCTTTCTTTAAAATTTTACCTATGCATGCCCATTTTTGTTCAATTTTTTAAAACTTGGTCAAATTACTATTTGAGGACCTCTAATTTATAATCCAACTCAATTTCATGCTAAAAGCTTCTAGAACTCAAGTTTTTCATATTTTGCAATTTGGTCCTTAATGTTAAATTGAGCATCTTAGGCATAGAATTTCTCCATGAAATTTTTACACAAGAATACATTCCTATTCTAAACCTCATAATAATCATGAAATAATTATTTCTATTTTAGGTATACGGTCCCGAAATCACTGTTCCGACTAGCCCTAGATTGGGATGTTACAGTTGTAACCTAGTGTGCAATAGTCACACGACCGTATGGCTAGGCCATTTAACTAATTGTAACCGTGTGAGACATATGCATTCTAATTCTAAAAGAGTACATAGTCATGTCACTATCCCGTGTGTCAGCCTATGTGAGACAAAAAGAGGTAAATTGAAGCATAACATAATCATTATCAATATAGGACCTAAATGCACGTTTCAACCAGCATCAATTTCCTACTCGAACATACACATATCATGCCAAAATATACCTTGTAAACAACCCTAAATGCCTAATCAATATGCCACATTTGACACCATAATATAATAAAGCTAAATCAATTCATTCATGCATTGCTTAAGCATTCATCATATCAACCTTAGTTCAAGTCACTGGAATACATTCAAATTAATCATATCCATTTTCATATTGTATAAGCATATGTATAAATCAACTATCCAAAACAACATCATAAACTTTGCTTTTATACAATACACGTATTATCATATCAAAATAGGCAAGTGAAATTATCTTTGCCCGTGATTTTTTATCCTCTTTGGAGGGTTTTTCCACGTTAAATTTGTGTGTTCAATTTCTCAATTACTTCCACTATTTTTACTTGTTCTTTGTTTAGTCGGGTCGATCCCCAACAAGTGGTGTCATAGCTAGTTCAATTTTCGTAGATCAACCCGTTTAGAGATGGCAACAACAAGGTTTGAAATTGAGAAGTTCGATGGTGTCACAAATTTCAATCTATGGAAAGTTCGGATAATCGTAATTCTAGTTCAAACCAGCTTGAAAAAGGTTGTTACTGGAAAAAAAATCCTGAGAATTTAAATCAAACAGAATGGGAAGAGCTTGATGAAAATACCTTGTCTGCAATCCAGTTGTGCCTCGCGAATATGGTATTGCAAGAGGTATTGATGGGAAGACCTCATCCACCTTGTGGAAAAGGTCAGAAACTCTTTATACGACTAAGTCTCTAGCTAACCGTTTAGTGTTGAAACAATGTCTATTTATGTTTCGCATGAACGAAGGTGAGCTTCTTAGATATCAAATAAGTCAATTTATTACTCTTTTAAATGATTTAAAGAATGTTGAGGTTTAGATTAACGATGAAGATTAGGCTATACTATTATTGTGCTCTTTACCCCTTTCATACAACTCTTTTGGGGAGACCCTGATTTATGACAGAGATAAACTCTCATTCGAAGATGTGAAGGGTCGTTTGTTGAATAGAAACAAACTCAACAATGAGTTTGGTTCGGATAGCAAGGTAGATAGGCAAGCTTCCGCTTTGGTAGCATCAAAGAAGCAAGACAAAATGTGTCATTATTGTAAAAAGTTAGGTCACGTCAAACCAGATTGTTATAAACTATGAAATAAAAGGGTTGTTGAGAGTAACAGGGAAGATGTAGCTGATACTAATTTGGCTGAAGAAAGCAGTGAAGATTTCTTGTTAATGTCAGCAAGCGATGATTTCTTGTTAGTGTCAGCAAGCGATTGTTCCGAGCTTACGTCCAAATGGATCCTAGATTCAAGATGTTCTTACAACATGTGTCCCAACAAAAAATGGTTTTCCACATACAATTCGGTTGAAGGTGGAGTTGTACGCATAGGAAACGATTCATCCAGTAAGGTAATTGGTATTGGTATTGTTAAAATTAAGATACACGATGAGATAATTAGGACTCTCTCAGAGGTCAGGTATGTACCTAATTTATGAAAGACTCTCATCTCCTCAATTATTTTAGACTCGAAAGGATGCAGAATTAACATCAAGTTGAGTGGCATTAAGGTGTCTCATGGAGCTCTCATTTTGTTAAAAGGTAAAAGGACTGACAGTCTTTATATTCTGGAAGGTTCTACAGTGACTAGTGAAATTACGGAGTCAAAGTCAACTCGTTTAGAGCGGAGGAAACTTGGTCATATGAGGGGAAAATGTATGATCATTTCTTTGAAAATAGGTTCTCTTTTAGAGTAGGTTTTGAAATTTTAAGGTACTGTGTTTGTGAAAATTAGACCCGGGTTAGTTTTGATTTGGCAGTGTACAAGTCGAAGGCTAGAAGTCTTCTAGTTTCTAAACACAAATTCGACTCAGTTAATTTCCTACATAGTTCAAGATAGGCCCATGGTGAGTTTTGGCAAAAATGACATTGTGGAAATATGAGTCAAGGTGGAGATTTGTTGAGTATGACTCCTATTTCAGTCAAATTTGAGAAATAATCTTTCAATTAAACTCTGTTTATTTGTTTAAATCAAATTTTAATTAGTCTAGATTATTTTATTATTTGACTGATAAATTTAGCCTATAAATAGGCTCTTTTACAACTTTATAAAATACACCTATTAGAGATTGGAACTCATAACATTTTTAGAGAATTTTATGTTTACATTTTGAGGGTTCTTTATTTTTGGGTTTTTCGGGGTTTAGTTTTTATCTCCATCTTTTGTACTATTCGTTCTTTTGCACTCTTCGTTCTTTTGCCATTATAGTATAATTCTCTTTGTCTGTGGTTTTTTATCCTCTTTAGAGGGAGTTTTCCATGTTAAATTTGTGTGTTCAATTTTTCAATTTCTTCTGCTATTTTTACTTGTTCATTGTTTAATTAGGTCGATTGTAACAACCCAATTTCAGTGGTGTCGAAAAACAGTGGTTCAAGACCACTAAATCCGATAAGTGAGTTCAAAAATTTTATTATTGAATATTTATGGGTTAAATATGATTTAAGAAGACTTTTGAAATAGTGATTTGTGTTTTAGAAGAAAGTATTGAGTTAAGTAGTTTTGAAAACGAGGTATCGAGACCTCGATTTCATAAACTGATTCGTAAATATTTTTATAAATATTTACAGAGTGTCATTAAGTTAGTATTAAAGTTTCATTAGAAAGTTTTAATGTTTTGATAGTTAATTAAGTAAAAGGACTAAATTGAAAAAGGTGTAAAACTTGCTAATTAAAGAAATAGTGATTAAATAGCTTAATTAATGAACAAAGGAGGACTTATGGAGCAATTGTGCCTAAATTAAAAGAGTGAAACGGCACAAGCAGAAAATTAATAAAATAAAGTGAAATAAGGGTAAAATTGTAAATTTTATGAAATTAACTTTAATAAATTGAATTCTAAATATTTCTAGGCTATTCTTCTTCAATTTCTCAGCCAAAAATGCCATAGGAAAAATTTTAAGCTGGTTTTATTTATTTTTACTTCATGTAAGTCTAATCATTGCTCTTTTCTTGAAATTTTTGTGTTTTTAAGACTTTTACAATTAGGTCCAACTATCTATTTCATTAGTTTTTGATTCTATGGGTAATTTTGTGTGACACCCCTAATCTGACCCTAGTCGAAATGTGGTTTCGGGACCACGAAACCGAGTTTTATAAATAATTGAAAGTTATATTTTATGTTCATGAGGTGAGTAAATGCATGTGTAAAAAAAAATTCAAGCATTTATTTTGCCATTTGTATGTGAAATTTTGAAACGGGACTTATGTGAAACATTGGTAAAATAGGTTAGGTAAATATATAAAGTGATCTAATAGAGCATGTATTCAAAAATGTGGACTTGCATGTCAATTAGACCATTTTTGAATGCAAATGGCCGGCCAACACATGCATGTAACAATGTGTTCTCTTGTCTCCATTTTTAATTGGTGGGAATTAAGGTATGATTTCATATGTTTTTCTTTGGATTTTGAGAAATTTAAATTGGTTTTAAAGCTCCTAAAATGACCCATGTATGTGATTTTGTGTTTGTGATGCATGAAGCATTCGGTCATGAGCTCAATGGGTTACATTGTGTATGTTTTGATAATTCGTAAGGAGAAATGTGACAGTCCTAATTCGACCCTAGTCGGAATGTGGTTTCGGGGCCACAAAACCGAGTCCCAAAATTTATTTAAAATTTGGTTGCATATCCTCTATGTATATTAGTGCATGTGTGAAAATTTGATGTTTTAATTTAGACTTATGAAGGTGAATTTCATGTGATTGACTTAATTGAGAACCTAAGAAAATATGATAGGGGAATATGTAAGGATCAAATGATAACAAAGTGAGGAAACTTGGGTTTGCATGTCAAATCACCCAAACCTCAAGTAGTGGCCGGCCAAGCAAGGATGGTTCTTCCATTAAGTTGAATTTTTAATGATGCTTTTATTAGTAAATGATTAAAATAGATCAACAAAAAAAAAGAAAGGGGAATAAAATAAGAAAGCAAGAGAAAGTCTTCATCTTCTTTCTTTTCTTGAAGTGTCGTGAGCTAGGGAAGGAGGGGAGAAATGTTCTAAGACATTCGGCCATCATAAGGGAAGATTAAGGTAGGATTCATGTTAGTTTTGTTAAATTTTTGAGAAAATCTAGCTAGTAGCCAATGTCTTATCATGTCCCATATGTTAATTTTCTACCTAAATAAGTAATTAAATGGCATACGGTTAGGGAGAGGTAAATGCTAAGAGTATGGTGCTTTTGATGTTGTGAAGGGAAATAATAGGAAGGTGAAAGAAGATTTAGGTAGAAATGTAGTTATATGTGGATTTATATGATGTTACAAATAGATGTGAAGCTATGCTAGATTAGAAGAAAAAAATTCGGCCAAGTGTTCATGGGAGGAAACTATGTGTTTGAAAGAATAAAAATGATACTATAATTGATAGTATAGGTATTCGGCCATTTAATCAAGTGTATAGGTGATGTTAGATCTAATTTTAGCACATTCGGCTATATAAGTATGCCCATTTGTGATATTACCTTTGATTGTATAAAATCGACTAAAATGGGTAGTTAGTAAGGGTGGTTACCTAATATACAAATATGTATATGTGTATGTGTAATTGGATTATTGATAGTAATGATATTACATGGTTATTAGCCGAATGACCCAAAAGCATAAGGCAGAAAGCTCAAGAGGTTGAAGGAGGGGAATCAAGCAAGGGCAAAGCAAAGAACATCGAGTAGCCGAGTTGGAACCGTTTTACCCAACACAAAGTAAGTTCTTAAGTATTTGAGTTTGATTCCTTTGTAAGTTTTAAGTGATTAAACGTTGAGTAAATTCAATTATAATAGGACATGATGAGTTGATTTAATAAGATATGATGTGGCCATGATATGTTCTAAGCTCAAATGGTAAGTTATTAAGTGCTTGAGCTTGGGAATTTAAGGGTAATTTGAAATAGTCTGCTTAGGACAGCAGCAGTAACGTGACTTTAGAAAATCACCATAAATTTATGGATTTGAATTAGAGGCTGAATGAGACATGAAATTAAAGCTTAATGAGTCTAGTTTCTTATAAAAGAAACCGTGTAAGCAAAGGAATTTCCGATAATGAGATACTTAAAGTTGTGTGAGACAGTGCAGAATGACACTGTAATCCTCTGTTCTGTTTTTAGAAAATCATTATAAATTGTACAAAAATGGTTATAAGATAAAATTTATATGGTTAGACTCCTTAATGAGTCTAGTTTCAAATGAAATCAAATACAACACATTTTGAATTCTGTAAAATGAGGAATTTGATTCGTAGTGAAGAGTGGTCAGATTAGTCAAACAGTGAAACAGGGGAAACTTTAAGAAAAATCTGGTATTGATTGGCCAAACCTAAAATTCTGGAAATTTTATGGATGGAAGATATACGAGTCTATATTCAGGAAAAATTAACGGAAAGTGATTTGGAGTTTTGTAGCTCCAGTTATAAATAATTTAGTGACTATTGCTCAGGAAAAACAGCTTGTGCTGAATTTGAGATTGTGTTGTAAACCTTGATAAACTTGTTTTAGTTGCTCATAAGCTATTGATTAAACCCATACGTGAATTCTAAACTGTGATATTGGAAAATGATAGATGTAGATTCAGCCAAGACAGTGTGTATACGTGAAAGTATATGTGGTATGTGAAGTATATTTGGATGAATGTGAAAGTGTATATATATGTGATAAGGCCTAACGGCCGATGTGATGAATGTGAAAGTGTATATATATGTGATAAGGCCTAATGGCCGATGTGATGAATGTGAAAGTGTATATATATGTGATAAGGCCTAATGGCCGATGTGATGAATGTGAAAGTGTATATATGTGATAAGGCCTAATGGCCGATGTGATGAATGTGAAAGTGTATATATGTGACAGGGCCGAGTGGCCAACGTGATGGATGTGAAAGTGTATAAATGTGATAAGTCCCGAAGGGCATTTGTGTCAGTACTATATCCGGGTTAAAACCCCGCACGCTTTATGCGAGAATATTATCACTGATTAATGTCCGTAAGCTTCGTGCTCGTACTATATCCGAGCTCTAAAGACCCGATGACTACGTGTGGAGATTATGTCCGGGTAAGACCCGATGACTACGTGTGGAGATTTTGTCCGAGTAAGACCCGATAACTTCGTGTGGAGATTTCGTCTGAGCTAAAGGTCTCACCGATAATCCGAGTAGAGGTTAAAGCTATAAGACTTCGTAATAAGAATTGCTTATAAATATATTCAATGCGAAAGGTTAAACAGGTATGTACTCCAAGTTTATATGTGAGCTTGATTTGCACTAAATCATAAGGTAGTTATGTGATGCATACGAGAGCAATCTATGAGACTATTCCTATGATTATGTGACGTCGGATCAGTGTGAGAGGTTATGTGAAATCATACGATATATCTATGTCACATGAGCTCACTTTTATGTGAAAGTTTATCTGCCTATTGTATATGATGAGATGTGCATATTCCCTAAAGGGACGATATGCCCGAAGGAAGAGTGAAATAAAAATACGAACAACTATGTTATAATTTGATTGTTATCTGTTGACACTGCTTAAAACTTACTAAGCATTGTAATGCTTACTCCGTTTACTCTGTTTCCTCTGTTTTATAGATCTCATTGCGAAGCTACAGGCTCGGGGATCGTCAGCAACTAGTCACACTATCACTATCCACTGCTTGTTACTGTTATGTTTAGAACTATTTTATGGCATGTATAGAATAGACTAGTGGCGGAAGAATATTTTTGGTTAATGTATATAAGCCATGCGAAAATGGCATCTTTTGAATGTTTACTTAGTGAAGTTTAAATTTTATCTCTGGCTGTGCTTAGTACTTATTTAAATGAATGATCTTTATTTCAAGAAAAAGTTTAAAATTTTACTGTTCTGACATGAGTTACAAGTCCGGTAATGCCCCTTACCTATTCCGGCGACGGTTACGGGATAGGGATGTTACATTTTGAAAGTTAACTTTGATGAATGCTGGATGTTTATGATGAATTAACATGGATTTAGAGCTTTAATTTTATTATATGATGATTTTATCAAGTGATTTCAATAGAAATTGATTTTAAGACCAAATTGTGAAAAGATTAAATATTAGGGTTTAATACTAAAATTCTATTGATCAAAGGCAGTGTGGTAGCTTAGAATAATTACATAAATTGTCAATTGAGAAAAATTAGCTTATTTGATAGGCTAATTGGTGAGGGACTAAATTGCAAAAACTATAAAAGTTAGGGTAATTGTGTAATTTAAAAAATTAAAGGGTATTAATTGTGAAGTGAATGAGAATTGAAATATATGCTAATAAATGAATAATTTTATATTTTAGATCAAGAGCTCGTAGATAATCGTGAAAAAGGGAAATTAGTAAAATAATCCCTGAATGGTATTATATATTTATTCATATCAATTGCTGAAAATAAAATTATTGTTAAAATTATGAAATTGAATTGAATGTTTGAAATGAATGAAACGCATGATTGAATACAGTTGTTCAGTGCAAAGGAGGAATTAACGATAAATTACCCAAGTAAACCGATGTTTAGCATTTGTTGCGAACTCTCGTTTTTACTTTCAGTTTAGCTCTCATGAGCTTCATTTAACTCATATAAGTTTCAGTTTAACCCTATTGGGTTTCTGTTTAGCTCTTTTGAGCTTCAATTTAACCCTTATGTGTTTCTGTTCAGCTCTTACGAGCTTCTGTTCAACCCTTACAGGCTTCTGTTCAACCCTTACGGGTTTTTGTTAGCACTTATGTGCTTTTGTGCTTCATTCGGGCTTCTGTATATGATGTAATCATATTCGTAAGACGTTCTTCGATTTGACAAGGGCTGGTAAGTGACATATGAAATTAATGTTTGAAGACTTAAAGTTATTATTGATATTGATCTAAAATAAGTGAATTCATCAATTGAAGTTGTGATTGGCAGGAAATGTATATTGAATGCTTTATTTAAATGAATTGTTATAGTATGTTCGATAAGATTTATGTTTAAAACCAACGAACTTACTAAGCTTCAATAAGCTCACTTGTGTTGCTTAATGTTTTTTGTAGATTTTCAAGAAGTCGAAAGACCGGATCAATATATCGAGCCACACTATCCAACTTGTTCCGGCAGATTTTGCAATACATATTGTGGTTTATATGACATGTATAGGGGTTGAAATGGTTATGTAAATATCAAGAATTACATTTTGTTTATGTTCAAATTAACTCATATATGAATGGTTCTAACATGTTTGATATAGTATTAGTGTGGTTAATGGATAGATAGTTCCTAGGCTTAGTTATGAATAAATTGGCAAAACATATTGATATAGGTAGTTGCATGAGTGAATTGTTTTATATTCTAATTAGAATGTTAGAATATATGTGATAATATGATCATATTAAAGATAGGAATTGGTTGTTTTAGAGATCTTGTTATGGCCTATATGTATGAAATTTGAGGTGTGTAGGTTGAAGTCAAGAATTGGTGCGAATAGAGGCCATAAAATGGCCTATTTTCGCCCACACAGGCGTATCTCCTAGCTATGTGAGCCACACAGTCGGCCACACGGGCTTGTGTCCCCTACTCCTAAGAAAAGTTTTGAAAATTTAGGAAAATTTTATAAGTTCCAGTTAAGTCTTGATTTATTTCCAATCATATTTTGCGTCTCAAAGGCTCATAAAAGGGACAATATGTGTAATTTATGATTGGTTTCGGATATGTTTATTAAATATTGTGAAATGTTCGTATTTGATTTGTAAAGTCCGGTAATGCTCTATAACCTTGTTCCGACAACGGATAAGGGTTAGGAGTGTTATATCGATTCCCAATGGTTTATGTGTAAATAACTTTGAATTGTTTAAATTTCTAGCTAGAGTTATATTTAGTCAAATCTCCTTAGTGTCGATGCTCTGATCCAATTGCTGGAATTAAGTTGGCTCAAGTACATCTTATTTTCTTTGCATTTTTATTTCTTGTTTTTCATTTTAGTTATTTTCATTTTTTATTTCTTGGGTAATTTACTTAAGGATAAGCAAAGACTTAAATGAGGGGGTATTTGACCTGTCGTCAAATGTAGTAGTCAATTCGGATCAATTCCGTACTTAAGAAGCTTGTTTTCTAAACAATTTAGTATTTTTTTAATTTTGTTTTTAGTAATTAGGCCTTAAGATAGAAAATTAATAAAAATAAGTGTTTTTAACACATTTCGTAAACGTTGTGACCCAATAGTCCAACACGGCCATAGGCAGTGCTAATTGGTTTAATTGAGCGTGTAGGATGAATATATAAATGCCCAATTGACGTGGCAACAAGGGTCGAGTGATGCACAAGCTTCCCAAGACGTTAAGGCACAAAACGAATGACACAAGGCAAGATTGGTGTCATGTTGTGTATGGCATAACACACGTCGACGTGTTACCCAAGTTCATCGGCGTTATTTCCATCCACACAATCAAACTTTTACAAAGACCTAGGACGTGTCGAATACCTAATTTGGGCTGCCAACACCTCTATAAATAAGACATTAGGAGTTGAATGTAACAAAGTCGTCCTAGATGCCTTCAAAAACCCTCGTAGTTTAGATGTAGATGTAGTTTTTTTTTTTCAATTTTTCAATACTTTCTTGTTTTTCCTCTTGAAATCAGTTTTGATTCAAGAGTTTATTTATTTAATTCAAGTATTTCAGTTTATATTCTTTTCCATTTGTTTTATTTCTTTATTCCAATAAAGAGATTTACTACTCCGTTCCTTATTCGATATTCAATCCACAATTATTTAAATATATTTTTTCCCTGAATCAGCCGTGTTTCTTACATGTTTTATTTAATTGGAGTTGAGACTATAAATAATATAAGTGGCTAAATCCTTTAGGGGAGATTAACGAGTGGATGAGGATGTGTTTAACCGAGGATTTAGAATTTCTCGAGAGGGGTTAGTTGGTATAAATTATGTGTTCTTAAACTGTTAGGGTTGACAACCCTAATAAGTTATCATAGGCTAGACGACGTCGAGAGATAAGTGAATATCAACCATTCGATTAGTTAATTAGAGGCCGAGAGATAATAATTGATTAATCGATGATTAATCCACCCTAAAATCCTAATTCAAAGTTAGTTACAAACCCTGAAGTGAATTAATTTTCTTGATTGATTTATTGATTTATTACGTTTGTTTATTTTTCTTTATTTATTTTTTTCGTTATTTATTTTTATCTCTTCAAACTATTTTATGGTTAATCTTAATATAGGAACTAATTACTACTACTTAAACTTGTTATTGTACAAACATTTTCATTATTTATTCCATCTTCCTTGAATACGATATTTGGAACACTTCCAAGTTTTTGACTCGTGGACTTGCGGACACCATCATTCTTAACTCTTTCATTTTTTTTTTGATATATTATCTAACTATAAACAATAACATGTTTATAGACGGTGAACTTGAAGGATCACGACACAAAACATGAGTGTCACACAACTTAGTCCCTTAATTCCAACCTTAATTTTGATTTAATTCCAACTTTAATTAGCAGTTTTGATATTTTCTATTTAATCTTTATTTTTAATATTTGAATTTAGTTAACATCTCATGTGGTTTTTTTTTTGGTAGAAAACATCTCATATGGTTTTTTAATTATTAATGCATTTGTAGGAATATAAAGAAGATTAAAATTTTCATATAATGATTCTAAATGCATCTTTTTGTCTCTTTTAATATAGATTCATTGTACAATAATTAGTAATTAATTTTCGAAACACTATCTTCTATAATTGGAAATTAATTGAAACCAGAATTATTGTATAATTAATTACCAAATATTCTACAATTTTTTTTTTTGCAAATCAATTATTGTATAATTAATATTTAAAAAAAACATGTAATTAGACACGATTAAAGTTATTATACGAAGATTTGAATCTTCACATATACAAAGACATTAATAATTAAAAAACATATAAAATATAAAATAAATTAAAAAATATTAAAAGCAAAAGTTAAATAATTAAGGTTTAAAATTAAGAGACCTAAGAAATATCCCAAAAATATAAAATACTTGGTTCCTCACACCAACATGAATTTCAAATTTTGCAGGTGTTGTCTAATGACTGTGCGACACCTACCATTTATTATTATTTTTAATTATTTTTATTTTAGTAATTATTTGATAATGATTAATGTAACTTATGACATATGCGGCACCCAAAATTTAGTTGTAATTTTTATATTATTTTGGTAAATAAATTTATAATCTATATTATTTAAAAATTAATTTTGTTTTTATATTATTTTAATAAAAACCTATAATTTAATATACATATTTTCAAAAAATTTCATAATTTATTTATAAAATATTCATCTATTACAAAAATAATTTGAAGTCAAATTAACGAAAAAATATTCTACTCAATTTTCGGTATTATATTCATACCAATGCAGTAGGATACCACCCAAAAGCATTAACCTGAAAATATATGGCAACCATGAAAAATATATAAACCAGAGAGAGAGAGAGAGATAGGGAGAGAGAATAATCTATTTAGCATTTATCATCCTGTCTTTGGCTGGCAACAACTCACAAAGAGAAACATAATTTGTCCTTCAATTTGGATTTAAGAAATAAGTAAGAAAAAAAGAAAAAGAAAAAGGAATAACATGGTTCACCGTTGATGAACAGATCATTTAGCAGTGTCGGTGTCTGATTAGAGTAGGTCCCACATTTCAACAAACATCCAAAATGTCTTACACATCAATAATCTTCTTAGTTAAATTAAGGGGTTTTATCAAAATAATATTATAAAAATAAATTAATTTCAAAAAGATATGTTTTTGAGATTAAATAAAAAATGGTATAAAATAAATAGTAAAAGATTGTCTCATCTGTATGTCAAATGACACCATCAATAAAATTATTTCATAATTATTATGTAATTAACTTGGAAATAGAAAACAATATTTAAGTTGGTGTCGCATACTTGCTATGCAATATGGACAAAATACTCAAAATTTCTTTTTATTTTGTATTATTTTAGAGAATTATATGGTTAAAATATAGAATATGCAACACCTATTAAATTTATCGAAAATTTAGAAAAAAAAATTAGGGAAAATAAAAACAAAATAAAAGGATGTGCCCCTACTATAATGCCGCACCCAACCTCACCTAATTCCCTTCCTTCAATTTCACCTCTCTCATTCTTTCACCCGAAACACACATTATATAAGTTGAAAGATCTCATTTAAAAAAAATAATAATTCTCTTAATTATTTTAAAAGTGAATGGTTAGGGGAAAAAACCGAGTCTCCCATATATAACTTCAAAAAGAAGAAAGAGCTTCCAAAACAATTTTTAAAATCCAAGATCAAACATATATTGTTTTTATCTTTCAAATTGAGTTTGGATTAGTAATGTTAGTTATCATTCATTTTGTATGTTATTTTATTAGTAATAATAGTTGTATTTTTATAATTTTTAGTATGCATATTAATTTGTTTTTTGATAAAATATTTGAATGCTTTATTAATTAGTATTAATTGAAATAATTTTGCTTTTAACTAATTTCATTAAATTACTAGTATTTTATAAATTTTGTTCATTGATTATTACACCTCATACTTGATCCGATCATCGGGTCCGAGCTACAGGATGTCACATTCGTTGCCAGAGCAACTACGATCAAACTACAAATAATTTATATCATTAAATGATTAATGTCAGTCAATATATCATACAATATAATATACAACTGTTCTCAAGTCTTAGACTAGCTTATGCAAGATTTAATGCTAATGCGAAGTCGAATTAGGACTAAGCAATAATGTTTACAAAATTTTAGGTTGATGTCGTGATGTTAGAGGTTTCCTCATCGTGATGCAACATATTGATTAGGTCTCGTCGTAACGACCAATGCTCGACGTTGAGTTGTGGCATAGTGGCCTAATATTGTCTCAACGACATATGCTCAATGTTGCAATGTGACAAACTGTTTTTGCAAAACTTTAAATAAACATTAACCTGCAATTGCCAAACTACTTATTTGTTCAGTCCCAACATAGTTTCAGCTAAAATATGTTATCCCAATGAATCATAACACTTGTTCTATGATACACCCATATCACATTTCCTATAATATACCCATCTAGCACCATTCATTCATAACTTTAATCATAATTACCTATTCACCAATGCTATAGACCCTTACAACATTTCATACCATTCAAACCATATTTTGAATTCATTTACATATTGCATTCAATTAACTAAGTTCATGCATTAAAATTCTAAATCAAAAGCATATATAGACATAATATTGTACCAAAATTAACTCAACCTAGGTACATGTCATACTTAAAACAATATGGGATTTATATAAACTTTGCTAAGTCGAGGATTGCTTCTGGGATGCTGGATTTACTGCTCACACTATTGGGAATCTACTATACCTGCATACAAAGAAAACAAACTGTACGTTGAGCAAATACGCTCGGTAGTATTTCCATGATTCAAGCCAAATAATGCAAGCTTATACATATGCACACATTTTATTCAAACCTAATCTCATGCCATTCATATCGAGTTCTTTTATTTTCATATAGATATGCATTAAACTAATCTTAAACATATTTGTGTCATAGCTACCATTATCATATAATTTACTTAAGTTCATTTCATACTTCAAATCATCACATAAGTACCAAATGTACTATTTATGCTATTCAACAATTAAGGCACCATTTCTTTTCTTAATAACATACTAAAAGATAGCTTAAAATCAACATTTTCATATACATATTCAAATTCATACATGATTTTTAACTATTTCTGAGCCTATTGGCTCCTTCGTTCTCATTCGGCCCCAAAGTTCATTGTTGATTATTTAGCATTTTGTCACATATTGCATTTCCATTTCCTTACGATTTCACATACCATTTAACCAATTCATATGTTTATAACCCTATTAACCAGACACAGACTTAGAACAAAATCCGTAGATTTGTCACCCTGGGTTGCCCAGAAATGATGACACGGGTATAAAATCTATTGCCTCGGGTTGCTCGAGAATAATGGTTTTTAATCAAAATCTAACCTTAAGGAATGCCAACTATATCTGACTTGATCCGAACAACTAATAAGGTAACTAAATTTTCGATTCATTATATATAGCTCAAATCATGCTTTATCATACCCAATTAACACTCAATTTGTAATATAATACAACATGTTTCCACTCAATTTCATACCAATTATTATATATCAATCAAATCATAAAATTTTCTATTCAATTCAATTTAGTCCCTATCTTGATAATCAATTTCAGTTGAAGCAATTCAATTAAAAAATCCAATAACAACTCACCTCAATATTATATAATGCAAAATAATATGAATATGCAATAATTAAGTTGATCCCAAATCATATAAATACAAATCAAATTTTCGAGCTACTCGTTGATGACTTTTGGAAATGGGTAATTTTCAAGAGAGTGTGCATTTGGGTTGCTCACTTCAATACTTTAACTATTCCAAGCTTAAAAATATCTTCCAACTAGGTTCACCTTTCGGACTTGCACCCATAAGCTAAGTTTGCCTCAAAATGGGTTCTTGAATGTTTAAGCCCTCAAAACCACTTCCTTGAAGGCTTCCTGTGACAAAATCTTGGACCAATACATTTAATTGGGCTCTAATTTGTTTAGACTTTGAACGAATAATTAGTCCTTAAGGCTTGCATCTCAATATTTGTTTTCATTTTTCTATGCGTGAAAAACCATTGAAGACAAGATACAAAAGATATTAATGATAATGATGGAGTTTTATTAAACCAATTTGTTTGAAAAATTACAAGTACATAGAAGTAATCACTACATTGAAGGCACTAGATCCCAACACTGGAAACCCATACTCAGGTTACGATTATGAAATTGTCTGCCCTAGGTACTCATTATCTTTAATAGGTACCTCAACAACTGTAAGCCCCAACTTAGGAGCTATAGTGAGCATAATTGTAGGAGCAGACGGATATGGGTGGTGAGGATGAGAATGACTCAATACACTTTTCAAAGGTCCATGTCGATCTCAAATCCTAATGACTAACATATAATATCCCTAAACAAAATATAATAACCCATTTTGTATATACTATTATTGATACTCAACTGAGGCTTAGAAATCCCCATATAGTCTTTAACACCTTAGACCTGAGCTGATTACTAGGTCGCGTATACCAAGCGTCACAAATAACCTGAATCACTTAACAAATTTTCTAATCTGATTTACTTACAGACTTAGACAATACCAACTTATACATACGTTGCTACTAATCAATCTTATTCAATTTTATGATTTATGTCAGATTTTAAAATTTAAACTTTTATAATTTGAGACTTCATTATAGATACACTAAATTAATCCCTGAGGCGTAGCCTCTAGGGGTGCCCCTCTATATGTAGGATACAATTATAGTGTCATTCGCATGAGCTTGGCCTATCTAGCTTAACCCTTCCACACGACCTTTGAGTCAACCCTTGACCCTACATTCAAGGTAAAACTCATATAAATTCAGGTGAACTTAGTGAGATTCTATACAAAAGTATTCATAAAGGCTCTATATCTTTTCAGGAATAGAAATAAAAACACATAATTTAAAACTCCCTGAGTATCTTATAGGGTTTCATCAACTTTCTGGTGTAGCCGATGTATTGTATTCTCTGAGCCAGTTGATGGCGGACATATCCCTTGATTTAGACATAAGCATGCTCTTCTAATAATAATTTCTTTTAGGACTCAACCTTGTCTCGCTTCATCTCAAATTCCCAATTTCTCTTTCTTAGTTTGACTTATTAAAGATGACCATGTACGTGATTATACGAATTAGTAACTACTATTGACGAATTAGAAGATATCTTCCACAATTGTGTATTCTTAGTTTAACCTCTTCATTCCATATTGACTTAATATGGACTTTTTATATTACCTTGACTTTCACACCCCAAGTTTGGCAAATCCAAGAATAAGGCGTATAGATGTGAAGTTATCCATTTGGCGAAGTAAAGTCCATCATTTTATAGTCTTCTAGAGGATTGAAGTCTAGCAAAATGTATTTGTCGTAGAAATGATTAAGGTTTCTGTCTCAAGTTATTCTACTGTTTAAAGGAAAGATATGATAAGTAAATAGTACGCTAGGTAAAGCTAACCGCTAAAGGTATAGTAAGCCCAGTTTCCTTAAGTATTGTGCTAGTTGGGTTTTGTAATATGATCTAGTTAGGAGCTAACTAGACTGATTAGCCAAACATCAATTATACATGATTTTCATTTATGCTTCTTTCAAAATGTTTAGGCCATTAAGAAGGACAAATTCTTGATTCAAGTGACAATTGTTAAGCTTCACAATGAGGAAATTGGTTATATATATGTGTAAGAAAGGTTCGTGGAGAAGTTTCTTCTTTCTTCAATATTACTCTCTGATTATTTTCTTAAATTTAAATGTTATCTTTTCCTCATTAAGCTGGAAGTTAAGGGTCTTGATTTAATCAGTGGTTGTTCCACCTCCTAAAAAGTATTATAGCTCTACATATTAAGTTTTTGAAAGAATAAGGCTGCTAAGAAGTATATGAACAATCAATATGAATACAAGGCAATTCATTGAGGGTTTCTATGATTGAAATGTTAGCAATTTGTATGTAAATGGGCTTTAATGGTGAATCTTTGTTCTTAAGCAGTCGTTGTTGCTAGTTCGATAAGGATGTTCGAGTATGGAGCTTTGAGCTATAGTTTAAGTGAGTATCAAGTGAGTCTTTATATTGACTCTTGCATGTCAACTGTATTGTATGAAAGATAACATCTTAGATAACTGTCGCATGGTAGGCATGCAAACCAACTTATAAGTTATTATTTTTATTTCCAGCCTAATTATTCAGTAATAATGGGTTAATTTTCTATGTGGTGTCCCTTGATCAATATGTAACACCGCCCTTTACTGTTTAAAACATACCATTATCGTGTTTAATCAAAGGCATCCCATTTTTAAAATTAATTTTTTTATATATTGTTTTGAAAAATTCCTGTTAAATTATTAGATAAATTTTACTTTTTTTTTACTTTTGTAATTTTAGCCTTAATTCAAATAGCAACTATTAATTAGCTTGATAAAATTCTACTATCAATCTTGCATACTATGTAAGTTATAAATTCAATTCTGTTAGACCAAAAAATACCAAGAGGATGGTGAATTGGTATTTTAAAATTTTTTTGCAAACTTTTCTAAATAATAAGAAAATAAAAGAAAAGCTTGGACAATTCGATTTATAAGTTCAACTCTATTACCTACCTCTACTACCTTAGCTTTCAACCATTAAGGGTTTCCCTATACATTACTAGAATTGATATCTTTCAAAGAAAATGTATAACATTTACAATCCATATCTTTTTTACGAGGTTTAAATGGAACCTTCCCCTTAGCGTTTATAGCTAAACTAGAACCTTTCTTAGTTTTTATGGCTCGACTACAACCCTTCCAATTTACAATTGGTGATATGAAAGAGAGTAAACAAAGAGACCTCTGCAAGGTGTGTGTTTACAAAAATTTAACTCTCAAAACAAAGAGATGTGAATGATAAAAGATTTGAAATTAAGCTCCTAAAGAATATTTACAAGAGAAATGAAAGAAAAAATATTTGAATATTTTTCTCTTAATCTTGATGTTTGGACATCTCTCTCTTGAATCTTGAAGTGTATTTATATCAAAGAATAAATTTGTGTACGTTTATGGTTGTTGGGGATGAATTATAGTCATTGGAGATCCCTACACATCATGTCTTGAGACAAGGCTGAAAATAATCATTATATAACCGTTGGTAGCCATGTCTCGGGACATATAGGCTTTTGTCTCAAGATAGCAGCTGCTAGAGCAAAATTTTGTTTCGATGTTTTCTTGTCTTAAGACATATAGTCGTATGTTTCAAGATTTGAAGACCAAAGCCCCTTTAAAAAACAGTTCAAACACCTTAAAACACTTTGGTATTAACCCAAAAATATTAAAATAAATTTAAACACATTTAAAATATTTTTTTGAGTATTTTGCAAGTCTCTGAAAATGATTTGAAAATGTTTGATAAAAATTTCCATCATATTTTCACCAAAAGGTTTAGGACATATAATACATATAAAATTTATCTTAAATGTTGTTATATCAAAATCTTGGGATATCAAAACTAACAAATTCATAATCTTCCATTTAATCAAATTTTAGTTTATATAAAATCTTAATCTTGACTCAAATGGTATGAACAAAAATAATATAACTTGTATGTGAGTAAAATGTAAAAATAAAAAGTTGATTTGGTATTACACATGTGATAATATATTTATTGTATAAAATTTTAAAATTTTAAAAATTTAATTTAATAAAATTGATTATTATCATTTAAGACTAAAATAAAATTTCAAAATTAAAAAAAAACCACCTTAATAAAAATACCAAATTAAAGTAAGGGATTAGTAGCACAATTTTACCAATCTTCCTTCAAACTCCTTTTTGCAAATTCTAGAATAATAATACAAGATTTAGAAATTGGATTACAATTTGCCAAATTAGGTAAATGAATACAAACTCATTTTTGTATTTGCACTATCAACATGCATATGTCACTCTTGCTAACAATTCAACTAGAAACTCTATCATACATGTATATGTGTGAAAACCACATATTTAAAATAAAATTTTGTTTTAAAGTAACATACAATAAATAATGAATTGTATGGTTTGAAACTAATTAATGATAACACATGGAATATGCATGATATTAAAATAAAAAACATAGATTAAATTGTAAGTAAAATGAAATTTAAACATATGAATATATGATAGTAAGAATACTAAATGAATACAATTATTTATCAATGTGTTGAGATGACATTGTCATCAATCTTAAGTTGCTATCAAGTTAATTTGTGATACTATCTCAATCAATAACATTATTAATACTAGAAATTTTGTCACACGCATATACGTGTGGAAAACAGGTATTTAGAACACAGATACATGATTAAAAATAACATATAATAAACAATGAAATATATGGTTTGAAACTAATTAATTACAATACATGAAATGTGTATGATATTAAAATAAAAAAAAGATTAATTTGTAATTAAAACGACATTACAGTTGATGAATGTAATTAAATGTGCATATTAAAATAAAGATTTAGCTAAGTGGAAAACTTAAGGTTTTACTAATCTAGCCAGCATAGGTTCAAATATCATTTTATGCATGTTCTCATTGATCTTTTTTTTTTAAATAAAAAAACTAAAATACCCTCTAATTGTATAACTTATTTAAATTGCAAAAGGATATTTCTATAATTTCTCTAACCGAGTTGGTGCCTAATTGACTCGTGACACCAACTCAGCCACGTGCTTAAATAATAGTATAGATATACAATTGATGGAGATGATAAAGTGTGCATAATAAAATTAAAATGTATAAAACTATTAAAATATAACTTTGATTGAGTGGTAAATTTAAGATTTTGCTAAGCCACTTGCCATGAGTTAAAATTCAATCATATTCTTTTTTTAAATAAAAAGGCTAAAGTACCCCATAAATAGTATAACTTATTTTAAATTTGAAGTGACATTAAAATAATCTCTCTAACTAAGTTAATACCCGGTTGATGGATGCAACTAACTCAACAAAGGGCTTTATGAAGAGCAAGTACATATATAGAATTAGTGGATGTAATAAATTGTGCATAATAAAATTAAAATGTATAAAAATATTAAAATAAGACTTTGGTTGAGTAATACATTTAAGGTTTTGCTAACCCAATTGACATGAGTTTAAATCACGTTACATGAATATTTTTATTAGTTTAAAAAAAAACAAAGACTAAATGTGAATGGATATTAAAGTAATTTCCCTAATTGAGATGAGATTCGGTTGATGGGTGACACCAATTCAGTAAAATGTTTTATAAATAGTACTAGAAAATTTATCACACACGTATGTGTGTGGAAACTATGTATTTAGAATACAAATGTGTTTAAAAATAACATATAGTAAATAATGAAATGTATACTTTGAAACTAATTAATCATATAATAAAACATGAAACATGCATGAAATTAAAATGAAAAAACTTAGATTAAATTGTAAGTAAAACAAAAATTAAACACATAAATACATTAGATTAAGAATACTAAATGCATTATAATTATTTATAACAACATTGTCATTAATTATAAGGTAATTTTTTATTGAAATAAATAACACAAGTTAAAATCCAATCTTATGCAAAAAGAAAAAAAATTGGGTTTTTCTAAAATAAAAAGACTAAAATACCTTCAATAATATAAATTCTTTTAATTATGAAAGGACATATTCATAATTTGACTAATCCAGTTGATGCTATGTTGACTTGCAATATCAGTTCAATCAAGGTTTTAAATAATAATATAGATATACAATTGATGGAGATAATAAATTGTACATATTAAAATAAAAATGTATAGAACACATCAAAATGAAGATTTGGGTAAGTGGTGGTTTAAATTGCACAATATACAATTGATGGAGCCATCACCTGGGAAGTTAGATAGTGTTGCAACTTAACGTCCTAGTTTACGGTTATTATACGGTACTGGGTTGAATTAAAACTAGGACTTCAAGTTTAAAAGGTTATATTGTCAAGGGATGAAACATAAATGGGGCCGTAGTTGACAGTGGTTATACAGACATGACAATGAGTGCTTCTCATTAAAAGAGGATGCTTTCAAGCACGAGAAAGAAAAGCGTAATGGCGTTTTAGTATAATCAAGTAATAAGTCTTATTCATCACCACTGAAGGCAGTGATCTCATTATTATAACCTATGATAGAATTGGAGTGTAACAGGTTATACTAACAGAGCGATCGCCTTTAGTGGAGATGGAAACATGAATTACTTGATTAAACTGGAAGGCCCCTTGCGTTTTCCTTCCTTGCACTTGTGTATGGGTTTTATGAAGCATGTTCCTCTGATGAGGAGAAACTCATTGTGGTGCTCATATTAGCACCATCAACTATGACCCCGATTGTGCTTCATCCTTTGATAGCGTAACCTTTGTAAACTTGAAATCTTAGTTACACTTCAACCCGAGATGGTATAATCATCGTCAACTTGGACCTCGAGTTGCAAAGTGATCCCGACTTCTCAAGTGATGGCTTCGTACTCAAATGGCAGGTGAAATTTGTAGGGTACCGAGCTCCATAACATCACCATAAACCCAAACACAACTTAAAACTATGACTATGTCTCACTCAAAGTGAGAGAGAAATAAATCTTTAAACCTGAAAATTTCAACATGCAAGAAAAAAAAAACAATTTAGGATATTGAATCAAGGGGATGGGAACATGCATTTATATAAGAGATGGGGTGAGGTAAAAAGGGAACTTTTTTATCTCAGGAATCTTGGTTTCAATGTATGAAATTTATCTCTGTGAATCCCGAGTTGCAGGGGCTCAGAGTTAGAAGCAATCAAGTTGGCCTAGGAGGTTGAAATGGTCAGAGAGAAAATACTCCCTGCAGGAGCCATTTTCACTATCATGGTGAAAATGCTTCTTGCAAGACGAGTTTTCCACTGACATGTCAGACATGTGGCTGGCACATGACATCGAACCTAGTGTAATGCATTAATTCTGTACTGAAGAGGACACGTCATTTGTTAGTAACCTCGGTGGTCAAGGAAACATATTTTCAATTAGCAGCCTTATTTCCCAAGTGGACTGAGACATACGTGTAACACCCCGAACCCGAGACCGACACCGGAGTCGGACACGAGATGTTAACAAACTTTGAAAAATTTTTCCAGACACTGCCCAGTCTGAGTACTAGTCGCTTCAAAAATCATATCTTGAGTTTCACAACTCGAAAATCAGTTTTGTGATTTTTCCCTGAAACTAGACTCATGTCTCCACCTATTTATTTTTTTCTAGAATTTTTGGTCAGGCCAATTAGTACAGTTTATTAGTCAAAGTCTCCCATGTTACAGGGGTCGACTACACTGACCTTTTCCCATTACGACTTGGATATCTCTCTGCACAGAGCTTCAATACTGATGCCGTTTGTTTCTATGGAAACTAGACTCAGAGAGGAATCCATACATATATGGTATAACCCCTAATTGTCTCTGGTCAATTTATAGTGAATTTCCAAAGTCGGAACAGGGAATCCAGAAACTGTTCTGGCCCTGTTCCACAAGAACCCGAATATCTCTTACTGTACAGTTCATATGATTGTTTCGTTACTTTCATATGAAAGTAGATTCATCAAGGTTCGATTAAATAATTTATTCACTATTTAATTCCACTCCTACGAATTCTTGTGATTTTTCCAATCCACACCACTGCTGCTGTCAGCCTCTGTTTTCAAAGTAAACCTTACCTATTTCTGGGGTTTCATGGACCAACTAGGGCCTTGTCATACATATGCCCACATATGATCATACTTAGCCATTCCAATGGCTGATCATTTGCTCAACACTTCCATTCCAACTATAGTTACATCATGAAACCATCTATACATTCATAAACACGAATGGTCTAATGCCATACTCCACTTCTACAAGCCATTTTCGCATGGCTGTACACTTATACATTTCATAAAGTACTCGAAAAACAACAATGGGTAGTCCTATACATGCCATATCAAAATTCAACCAAAATAGTACCCAAAAGAGCCTTTGATAGTGTGGGCGACTTCGACTTCAAGATCCCGAGTCCGATAGCTGGAGAACCAAAAATCTATAAAACAGAGGAGCAGTGTAACGAGTAAGCAATTTATGCTTAGTAAGTTTTGAGCAAGGAATTCCAGCATAAACAAAGAATAACACACATTTAGCTAAACGGAATATTTCATAATACGCAATTTACCGATATCAAACTTGCTTCACAACATTAACAACCCTTATGTACATACACAATAGACTAACTTAGCCGAAGGCCGGTAGCTCGTTTATCAACTGAGCGAACATTTATTTGTAAGGGCTCGATTAAATTCAACACATACGTAACATATCCCATATTGGGATGTTTTTCGAGTATTCGCTGGAATTTTACAGCAAGCTCATTCATTACCAAATCACGTACCTTCGGGATTTAACCGGATATAGCTCCTCGTTCAAATGCCTTCGGGACATAGCCCGGTTTTAGTAACTCACACAATGCCTTCGGGACATAACCCGGATTTAATAACTCGCACGAATGCCTTCGGGACTTAACCCGGATTTAGTATCTCGCACAAAGGCCTTCGGGGCTTAACCCGGAATTTGTATCTCGCACAAATGCCTTCGGATCTTAGTCCGGATATATTCACTTAGCACAAAGCCTTCGGGACTTAGCCCGGACAGCATTCAATTAATCATGCACATCTAACAATAATTCATGGCACATTCATATTTCATTTTCATTTGCGAAACTCAAACACAAGGCACATATCGTCCTTGCACATTCGGCTCAATAGCCACACATAGAGCATGATTTAATCACATCGTAATTTAAGCTCTCTTACTCAAGAACTTACCTCGGGTGTTGTCGAACGATTCCGCTAGCTATTCAACCACTTTTTCCTTCCCTTTATCGGATTTATTTCCCCTTTGCTCTTGAGCTTAATTAAACAAATAAATTGATTTCATCATTTAGGCATCAAAAAGATGAACACAAGGCACTTAGCCCATATTTATACATTAGACATTAAAGTCTCATACATGCAAAAATCATGCATCAACACAACATATTAGCTAATTTCTTTCCCCTTGGCCGAATATGCATGTCTATTTTTGGGGTCGATTTCAACACTTAATACACACATATACACACTAGTAAAGCATCCTCCCCCTTTTCATCAATTTAACACATGCATTGCTCATTAACATGCAAAGTTACATTCGGCCTTAGCACACATCTTGCTAGCCGATTCTTCTCCATTTAGCAACCAATGCACATATGTGCTCACACAAAAATGCTAAAAAGGAGGTTCAAGAATCATCAAGCCATCATCACATGCATCATTAACAAGCTTCATATTTTGCATGCAATGGCATTAACACAACCTCCACCTAGGCCGAATCTTAACTCATCCTCATGCCTCATCACCACAACATCAAACATCAACCAAGAATGATGCATCCATGGTCAAGTGCCATTTCCATCTCATAGCAAGATTTAGACCATGGGCTAGGTAGAACTCAAGCTAACAACTAAAACATGCATGCATCTCATGGAACATCATCAAACATACCTTAGCCTAGCTACATGCATGGCCGAATCTCTTCACCTTTCTTCTTCTTTCCTCCTTAAAATTTTTGGCCAAGGATGAACCAAAGGATGAGAAAATTTTTCTTTGTTTTTCTTTCTAATTTAGGCTAAATGAAGGTGAGAAAAGGATGAACAAAGATCTTCTCCTCTCTTTTCTTTAGCTCACGACAATGGGGGGAAAAGAATCAACTACACACTTTTTTTTGTGTATTCATCATACTCCTTTTCATTATTTAATTTCCATGCCTATTATTTTATTTTTTTCCACCCATGATGCACCAACAAAACATGTCTATGACATGTCTTGGCCATCAAACTTTGTCTACCATGCTTGTCATGGCCGGCCACTACTAGTAGGGGGGGAATTTGACATGCAAGTCCCCCTTTGTCCACATGCACTAATAGGTCCTCACACATTGACCTATCACATTTTAGAATTTTCTCACATAAGTCCTATTGACTAAATTCACATGAAATCAACCAAATTGAAGCTTGAAATTTTCACACATTCATAATTACATATTCTAGACAATAAGTATCGCATTCAAACATTTCGGTGACTCGGTTTAGCGGTCCCGAAACCACTTCCCGACTAGGGTCAACTTTGGGCTGTCACAATACGCGAGATAGATAAAGGGCAGTCACATTTGGTAGGAGTCGGTGTTGAAAGATATTGGGGAAAATGTAGAAATTGCAAACTCAATGACTTCAGTGTGTTATTCATGACAAAATATAATATTTCGGGTTAAATAGCCCTATAGACCCGATCATGGATTTATCAGCGGAGCATACTGCATAGACCTAAGACAAATGACCTACGACTGTGAGAGATATCAAGCACTTTGTTAGATGCAATTACAACATGTGCCTCAGAACGTATAGATTGCATGACTTACATTGACAAAGTTTATAAACTTGAATGCGTGTATAATGTTTGGAAATATGAATTACCATCTATCTCGGATGAAAGCTTGTAGTCACCTACCTCACATGCTCCCTTCAAGTTGGTACTGGATAAGAGCTCATGGCACAAGCCGAAAGGTCGGCCGAACTCAACTTGGATACAATGCAATATGAATATTTTGGAGCAGGGAGACACACCGCGGTTATGCGGTTATTATAGGAACCCAGGGCATATGAAGCTAACATGTCCACACAACTTGTAGCATTGAGGAGAATAGCTAATTAAAACACTAACTCATGCAGTGAAAACACAAACTTATTTGTTTATTCATGTCATTTTTTTTGTAAAGTGTAAGTTAATATTAATTATTGAAGTAAGATATATTGTAATACGCGAGCTAAATTTTTAATCTTTTTTCATATCGACATTCTATTCTTTGCTTTCTCAAAATATTTGGGTGAACAAATGGGAGGAGAAAAGCTTAAATGAAAAGTAATAGAAATAATTGTAAATTTTAAACTCGCAATATGATATGGTACAGAGCAAACCAATTTAATAAACAAGCCTTATATAATGTAAATAAGGTACATTTGGGATGTGATACAAACTATACAATTTGGGAAAATTAAAAAAAGTTGAAAATTGAGAATTAAAAATTGAGGATTGAGAGTATAGGATAGAAGAATGAGTATTGAGTATTTAGTTGAAAAGAACAAAGTTTGGTGGGGTTTATATAAGAAATTTTATGTCATGCCGGTTGGAGCCCTTGTAGCCGTTGAAAAGATTGTCGTTAGAATAGTTATCGTTGAAAGGAAAACATGTCTTACAATGTGCATTTTCACTGATGTGACAGTGAAAACGAACCTTATAAAACGTGTTTTTATCCTCTCTTGAAAACGCATCCTACAAAACGGGTTTGTAGTATGCATTTTTGTTTTCCTTTCTCTCTAAAAAGAACATAAATCTATAAAATATTTTTAAAAAATCAGCATAGTTTATCAATTCTTTTTCCAGCAAATTTAGATAAATTAACCAATTTATTTTATATATGAAAAGACATCGGATGAATTGTATCAATAATATTTTATGTACATTCTAGAAATTAATCAACTCAGAAAGTTCCTATTCGAACTTTTTCTGGCTATTATCACAGCAGCCATTAGAAAGTCCCCATTTGACGCCTTCAAGACTTTCAACGAATTGAACCCTTCTATCTCCGATCGTCATCAATGGCGTCAACGTTATCCCACAAGTTTTGAATTCCATTCTTCTTCAAAGTTATCTCCGTTGTTTACCATTTTATTGTTTTCATCAAAGATGCCAAGCTTAGCGGTAAAACTGTATAGCATCTTCTTCAAGTTCCAGCAAAGATATACGCTACATAATCTAACGCAAATTCCTGTTCACGCCGTCGATCCTTTTGGCATAACTTCCCGGCGTGAAGAATCGACGGCCGCAAGCAACCCTTCCTTCTATGAAGGCGTCGCCACCAAGGACATCCACATCGACCCTTTTTCATCTCTCTGCATCCGGATTTTCCTTCCCGCCACGGTGGTTAACTTCGATCCGACGACAATAATCGAAGACAAAAGCAAAGATGGTGCTTTTATTTACAGTGGCTACTCTCCTCAGGCTAGAACAAAGCACAAGAGACTACCGGTGGTATTACAGTTTCACGGCGGGGCTTTTGTCGGCGGAAGCAATGATAGTGTAAGGAACGACGCGTTTTGTCGGAGGATTGCCAATCTTTGTGATGTGATCGTCGTTGCAGTCGGTTATAGGCTGGCCCCGGAGAGCCGGTATCCGGCGGCGTTTGACGACGGTTTGAAAGTGTTGAATTGGTTGGCGAAGGAGGCGAATTTGGCGGAGTGTGGGAAGTGGATGGGGAATGGGAATAGGAATGGGAGAAGGAGAGCGGATGCTCATGTTTTTGATGGGTTCGGTGCATCCATGGCTGAACCTTGGTTGGCTGCTCATGGAGATCCCTCTAGGTGTGGATTTAGGTCTTCATTTTTCAATCAATTGTATTCCTTCAATTCATTAGCAACTTTTTAGACTGATAAGTTATTTGCTTGTTCATTCTTCTTCCTTTGAATTGCCTATTTGACTGAAAAACTTGTAATCAAGAATTACAAGTGAATTATTCAGTTGCCAAATCGGTATCGGTTCATTCAATTTTTACAGTACGGTATAGTTAAAGGGATTATAGATGTTGTGATTCGATTTTCAGACTTATTGGATGACATCTCCATGAGTCCAAAGGCTAAAGCTTGGGATTTTCTTGTGGGTAATTCGAGTGTTTAACCACATGTCCTCAAACAATAAGCCTAAAAGAGTTGGTAGATGGAACTGTTTGGATTGAGTGGGATGAAGGTTTAGAATTACAGAAATTTCATTGTTTGATATGATAATTTTCTTGGAATGCCAGTTCTTGACTACAATGCCTAGTATTTAGCTCACAGAAATCTTGAAAGCTTCCCGTTTCCATCCTCTATGCTATGTACTAACAATCTCTTGTAGATACATTCTTATCTAGTCATTCAATTTCTACATTAAAATGTGGTTAGATGGAAAGACCATAAGCCAATTGTAAGGTATAACGCTTGGAATCTCTGATGGCTGAACTTAACTTAGTTTGCAAGATAACTAGTAGAATCGAGCTTTTGCACGTGAAATATTTATGATAACCTAATGAAAAACAGATTAAATTCACTCTTTGAAGACATTTCTTCCAACTTTGTTGCTGAGAATCAATAACTTAATGTTATTTTTCTTTCCTCTTGTAATAGTTTTCTTTCAGTGTTTCTCGTGTGTTGATTTCTAAGGTTTTAATTGATAAAATTGGTCTTCTCATCTATGCAGGTGTGTACTCCTCGGGGTAAGCAGTGGTGCAAACATAGCAGACTATGTGGCTCGAAAGGCTGTTGAGGCAGGGAAGCTATTGGATCCTGTTAAGGTAGTGGCACAAGTCCTGATGTATCCATTTTTCATCGGAAGCAGTCCCACGGCTTCGGAAATTAAACTGGCAAACTCCTACTTCTATGACAAGTCTATGTGCATGCAGACATGGAAACTTTTTCTGCCTGAGGAAAAATTCGACCTCGATCATCCAGCTGCCAACCCTTTAATCCCTGGGAGAGAGCCTCCTCTGAAGTTCATGCCCCCGACACTGACAGTTGTTGCGGAGCAAGACTGGATGAGGGATCGAGCCATTGCTTATTCCGAGGAACTTCGGAGGGCTAACATAGATGCTCCCCTTCTTGAATACAAGGATGCAGTTCATGAGTTTGCAACTCTTGATGTGCTCCTTCAGACACCACTAGCACAAGCATGTGCTGAAGATATTGCTATATGGGTCAAGAAATATATATCACTCAGAGGCCATGAGTTTTCTTACTGAATAGATAAAAAAAGAGAAGGTTTGCATCTTTGCACAAGGACGGAATATAGTTTCAGGCTGTGGACTTGTTTATTTCGAATGCCTGTCGGTTTGAGAGGCCTTGTCCCTTTTTTGTTCATATTCTTTGGATTTTCAGGTGCAATTTCTTCCTTGTTATATATAGTTCACTAGGAATATTCATTTGTTCATATTCTTTACCTCAACATTGAGATGTCTTATAGCTTGAAGGAATAAGAATTTGATGCAGTCCACACAACATTTATGATTTGAATATATTATCAGCTTGTTTAAACCTTGTATTTGGATATCTTTCTGATCCCCAGCCAGGCTTGTGTTTTCATAATTGAACTTGGTCATACACTTATAAAAAATAAATGCCGGACACTTGGGGATAAAGTAATAACTTGTGTTATTTTTATTTTAAAAGAGTGAAACAGTTCTACAGGATGCTGAAATGTGTGTTCTCATCTATTGTTTTCCATCCCGAGTTCACTTCATTGTCCCAGTAAACCCTATAGTCCTCCGTTTACCGTTTGGATGAGTACTAGAGGAGGTCGTTTCCTCTTTGCTAGGCTGAAAATCTCATCAAGGTTAACATCATCAATGTGAAATCCGTGAGGCAAATCTCAGTCAAAGTAAAACAAGAGGCGAGCAAGTGCAATCTCGACGGAGGCAAGACCGAAGGAACCTCATGTCCCACCTCCAAATGGTAAAAAGCGAAAATCTTGATACTTGAGATCAAGGTTGAGTCCTGGAATCTGTTAGGATTAAATTGGAGGGGACTGTCCCATGAATTGGGTCCTATAGTTTAAATGTTGATAAGGAGGCGGGTTGTGAGTGGTATTTTGTAGCCATCGATAATGCATTCATCCATGGATGCTCGCACTGATGGATGGAGTCTCATAGCCTCTTCGATAGCGGCTTTGATGAAGTGCAGGTGTTGAAGATGGGTCTCGTCCACAACGTTACCAGTTGGACGTCCGACGGCTCGAACCTCTTCTCGTGCTTGCTTCATTAATTCAGGGTGTTCGGCTAACTCTGTTATTGTCCATTCTAAGGTTGCTGCTGATGTATCAGTTCCTGCAACAAACATGTCCTAAACCGCCCAAAAATAATTTCATTTCTAAATTAATAAATACATTTAAACTAAAAATAAAGTTAGGACGGACAAGTTCAATTTAAGAATTAATGAAAATAAGATCCACTTTATTGCATCATTCCTTATCCTTTGAACTTGCTGACATGTAACTTTATAAAAAAAATGATAAATTTTGTCAATTTAATTATTATTTATTTTTTCACTTTAATTAATTTATTTTTTAGTTAAATTTGATTATTAACTTTTCAAGGCTAAAATATTATGGAATTTTTTGTACAAAGAGTTAAATTGTATTTTGATTCTCTCTATTTAAAAATTGGTAAATTAGTTTTTGTATATTATATCAAAGAACAAATAAATCATTTCTATTAAAAGTTTTGTCCATTTGCATTATTAAAAACTGGCGTGATTGATGGAATGGCCAACTAGAGTGACATATGGTGTACTACATATACCTCATGCTAACATACAAAGACAAGTTTTTAACAATAAAATAGATAGAATTTTTAATAAAAGAGCTAATTTGTTCTTTGATCTAACGTATAGTGGTTAATTTGTCCCTTTTAGTAAATGGAGTAAAATGTAATCTAGTCCCTAAATCTAATATATGGGCTATTATGGTACTTTTACCACATTTCAAAAAGAGTCAAATCATTTTTAACAAAAAAATTTTGACTAAAACCTTATTTTTTTAAAGATGTTACTGTGATTGTCAAAGGGCTGGACATTTCATCTCGCAATCTGTGCAGGCTTAGGCGATTTCTTCGCTTCAAATGCGCCTAAATCAACCTAACTCTTGCAAAGTGAGGATTCTCATAGAATTCCTCTAAGGCACCAAAATATAGCGAAAGCAATCTTAAAGACAAAAGATGCTCGAAAGAGTAGAATGGCCACAGAAAAACAATGCACATAAGGTGTTTGAGTAAATGCTCTAAATTTAGTGTTCACTATTAAAGAATGGAATACAATGGATGATTACAAATGAGTGTTACAAATGAGTGGGAGACTCTATTTATAATTGAGCTCCCTCAAAATTTACGATTTAGATTGAGTTACATCGACGGACGAGATTGAAGTCTATCTACAATTAAGGGATTTACATAATCCCCAAGATTAAAAAATCAAATCTTATCAAATTATTTTCCCTATTTACCAAGGTAGTCCTAATTTACCATAAGTGCTTCACTAGGGCCACAAAGGTTTCAAGTAGATCAGCTTCGTCACTTATTCTTCGAATCGAGTCAGTTTAAATAGGTCAAATGAGTCTCATTTAATATGTAGACCTTTATGTAACGCTCTTTATGCTTTGGCCATAGGCTTTGAATCGCAACCCATGATATGATAGCTCACATGTAAGTTTCCGTGTACTTTATGCTGACATGACATAATTTTGTCTTAAACGATGCGTCAACAAATAAATTAAAAATTATAAAAATATACAAAAATATAAAATATAAAATATAAAAATTTCATAAAATATATATACATAGCGGGATGCCATTTTAAAAAAAATAATGTTTTAGTCATTATTTTCGTTAAAAAATAACAATTCGACTCTTTTTAAAAAGCTGGCCATCAAATTCAACTTTTTTTTAAAGTGTTGTAGGTTAGCTCAAAAATAATATAAGCCAAATTGATTTAAAAAAGTGTAATCATTAATAGAGTTGGCAAATGGCAAGCTTGGATCGAGCTTTCTTCGGACTCGAATTTTTTCAGGTTTTGATAAGCTCGGCTCGAATTTTTCTAGGCTTGGACTTTCCCAAGCTCAATTTTTTTTGGGCTTGGATTTTCTCGAGTTTGAGCCCATTCGAGCTTGGATTTTTCAGATTTAGGCTTGGATCGATTTGGAAATTGTGTAAAGTTGGTAAAAATAAAAAATCAAGACAAAAATTGACAATTTAATAGGTTGAACCAATTTAATATTTTTGGGCCAAATATAACATTGGTACCCAAACTTGTCCACTTCTCCCAGATTGGTACTTATAGTTTTTTTTTTGTCCCAGATTAGTACCCAAACTTTTTCTTCCGTAAACTAAATCAGTACCTGAGTTTAACGCTATTAAGTGTAGGATACGTGGCAGAATAAGATTGTGACATGTGGCACAAAAGATGTCATGCTGATGTTATAATCTAAATAAATTATTTTTTTCTTTTGACTTTTCTCCCCTAATTTTTTGCCACGTAATTAATTTCCTTTATCCTCCTTATTCTTCTTTCTTCTTTATCCGGTTAGCCTCCTTTTCAACTTGAAAATGGCACCGGAGTGTAGCTCTCAGAAGTAAAACCCAGTTTTGACAACTATATCATCCTTATTAACCTCAGTTTTCAACAGAGAAACTTCATGACTAATATTCTCTTCTTCCTGTTCATTGATTCCAGGTATGTTCGATGACCCAAAACACAAAAGGGTGCCAAGTAATAACTTGAACTGCTACTGAAACTATTGAACTCACCGTATGAATAATAATCGTTTAATTTCAATCTCTTCAGATTACCATCGTAATCGTAAAATATCTCTTGTTCCCCACAATCATCGTAGTCTTCTCTTTCCATCTTTCACCATTTCATGCTCTGTATTTCAAGATTCCTTAATCGTTTGATTATCATCTTCCTTCCCCCCTTTCTCTGTGTCCAGATCCTGATTTTCACATCGAAACAAAGTCTCCAGCTAGATCTCAAAATAATTATTGCACCTGAATCCAATATTGAAAACCCTAAAAATACAATCCATACAATGAAGATATAAAATTCGCACGTTCTTCCCATGAATCTTGAATGAAACATTGAAAGGAAAATTCGAATTTTAGGACTAAAAAAGTTAAGCAAAAAATGCAAAGGGTTAATTAACGTGAATTGTTGCTGTTTCTTTTATATATAAATGGAATAGAGAAAGGTATTGTAGTTTGTGAATTTATTGTGTGGGTTTAGTGACTTGAAAACTGTAGGGAGAGAGATGAGAATGCAAACTATCTTTTAAAAAAAGAAGTGTGTGAGAGAGAAATTACAGATTTGGTGTGGTTTAGAGAAGTGGAGGAATTACGAGCCATGGTAGGAGAATCCAAGTGAGGCATCTTCTTCTCTGGCTCTTCAAATTCAAAGCTTTTCATTTACTGCAGTTTGTATTGCCATTTGGGTTGGGGAGGCCAATCGGCAATGGCAACGGAGGCAGTTGTAGAAGCCCATTTTTCAGTGGTGTCGAAAATAGTGGTTTCGGGGTTACAATTTCGATAAGTAAGTTTGTATAATTAGTATTTAAATTATACGAGTCAATAGTAATTTTATAATAAATTTTGATATGAGGAATTTTAAGCAATCGAATTAAAAGTTAGCATAAGTGGTTCGATTCAAAAGAAGTGGTTATTGAAAACGAGGTATTAGGACCCCGTTTCCATAATTTAAGGCTGTAAATATTTATATTAAATATTTGCAAAGTCATATTATATATGAATTGAGGTTTGGTCCAGTAATTTTGGTGATTTATTACTTAATTGCGGTAAAAGGATTCAATTGTAAAAGAGGTAAAAGTTAATTACTTTTGATTTAACATAGTAAAGGGACCAAAATGGTAATTAAACCATGGTAAAAAAGTCCAAGCGGTAGTGGATATGATTAAATCCACTAACTTTTGGGCTATTTTCTTATTTAGTCCTAATTAGTTAAGATTAAATTGAAAAATTAAGTTTGTTTAATTGGCATTTAATAAAATTGAAGGACCAATTGTGTAATTAAACTCTTCTTGAATGGAAAATATACCATTACAAGGGTTAGTAGATGGTATTAGGCTTATAAATGTTGAAAATTATGAGTAATTAGGAAGGGAAAATAAGTAAATTGGTAATTAAATGAAATATAATAAAGAAAACAAGTTAAAAATCATTTTTAACTTATCATCTTCTTCATAATTTTGAACCAAAACCCTAAGAAGCCATAGAAGGGAGTTCGGTTAGCTTTAGCTCTCATATTGGATCAAGAACGAGTGGAAAACGGATGAAAAGAGAAAATTATCTAATAGTCCCTGTACCTTTGTCATTGCTACAATTTAGTTAGGTAAGTTCGTTCAATTTACGGTTTCGATTTTGCACTCGTTCTTGATCCAATATGTTAGATTATATGAACCTAATTGCATAATGTTAGATTATATTGATGTGTGTAATTGAAAATGAAAATAATGAAATGATATTACGTTAATCACTGATTGAGATACTCTGAGCCATTACAACAAATTAGTCCTGTAAGTTCATTTTATATGAACTCAATTATATTTCTAATTGTTTATGGATGTTAGAGCTTAAATGATGTAAAATTACTAATATTAAATCAATTTTTTGATAGAACCTGAATTGTAAAAAGTTACGAAAATGATAATTCCCGTTATTAATTGTAACATCCCAAAATAGGGCCTAGTCGGAACAGTGATTTTGGGACTACAAAATCGACATTGAAATATTTATTTTATGATTATTATGAGGTCTAGAATATGAAAATATGCATGTGTTAAAGTTTTATCTAGAAATTCTATGAGTAAGGTGTCCAATTGGTAAATAAGGACCAAATTGAATAAATTGCAAAACTTAGATTCTAGAAGCAATTTGTATGAAATTGCTTTATATTATTAATTAGAAGGTCTTAAAGAGCAATTTTTCCAATTTCTAAGTTTTTGGACAGAAATGGGTATGTATGGATAACATTTTAAAGAAAGGGCTTAAGGGCATTTTGGTCATTTGGCTAATTAATGAAATAAAATGAGAAAATGAAGGAAAAAAAATCAGCCATTCTTCACCCTCATCCAGCCGAATTTCTCAAGCCATCCATAACTAGGGTTTTCAACATTTTCAAGCTCAATAATAAGTGCTTTCAAGCCCCGTTTTTAATGTTCTTCGCATTTTTGAAATCCCGGTAGCTTACTCTCTCCATTTCTACCCATATTTTGAGTTAGGGTTTATGTTTGTAAAGTGACCCATGCGTTACATGTTTATTCTTTGATATTTTATGGAGGAATATGAAAGTTGTATTTGTGTTAAACATCGATGATTTTCATAAAAAACTCCTAAAAGGACCTTTTTGCAAAAGGTGTAAAATATGTGGTAAAAATGTGAAATAATGGAGAAAATTGGGCTGCCACAAGAGGAAAGAACAATTGGCTAGGCTTGGGTAAGGTATAAATTACATGCATTTTATTTTACGAGCCTAGGAACTAAATTGTAAAAATGTGAAATGTTAGGGGTAAAAAGGTCATTTTGTTCAGTGGTGAACTTTAGGCTCAAAAAGAATAATGTGAGGTATTGATGATTCATTTTTTTGTTATAGACCCCGAAGAGCAAATTCTAGAGGTCGATCGAGGAAAACGAAAGGTTTCGGAATAATCGAAACGCGAAACCGAAACGAATACCAAGTAAGTTCGAATAACTTTAAGTAAACTATTAATATGCCTAATTACGTGTGTTATAAATGCATGATATTTTTTTTATAATGATGGCATGAAAATCCATGAAATATGTCAATAATAATGATATGTCCCGGTTGAAGTAAAAAGGGAAATTCGATGGATAAACCATGGCTTACATGACTTGAGATCCTACATGTGTTGCAAAAAAAAGATTTAGCTCGGACGGGTAATCCGTTGGTCTCAAATGTAGAAAGGATCTAGCCCGGATGGGTGTTCCTTGAGTGATCGAGCCTTCCGAAAAATATGTGTGCATTGTGGATTTATCTCGGATGAGTAATCCGATTAGGGTCTGAATTTAGCCTGGACTGGTAATTCAGATCCGAGCTCATTGAGGGTGTTTGTCACTATAAGGGATTTAGCCTGGACTGGTAATCCTGACATCACCTTATGAGTTTACATTACGGGGATTTAGCCTGGACTGGTAATTCCGCCGAAAGATGTGAGGTTCGCGGGAGTGCATACATGAGATGATCGCTCTTATGACTTGACGATAAATGGATAATCCATCGAGATTTTCTGAGTAACTCAACGGGATTAATGTGTGATACAAAAATGAAAACTTTGAACGGCGAGCTCATCTTAGATAAGTTACATAGTGTGATGTTATGTAACTAACTTGTTGATGGAGTGCATGTGATAGGGAAACCATTTCATACTTGTTGGTTTATTTGCCTAATATGGTTGCATGCTAAACAAATCGGCAAGTTTATTTTCTAGTTATTCGGGTTTACTAAGCATGTAAATGCTTACCCCTCTCTTTTCCTTGTCTTACAGAACTCGTGGACTCACGAAGATTGGAAGACGATTGGAGAGTCAACACACGATCATCTTGTCTAGCTTTGGAATATATATACTCTTATTTTGTTCAATGGCATGTATGGGGCTTTTGTTAATTTTGTAATATGTGTCATTTGATTAGTCAATATGAAGGCTTGTAAGGTGTACATGTCCACACGCATATGGCCATAGGATTTGGCTTATTTAGTTATAAGGTATGACCTGCATAGTTGTGCATATTTGTGTTCTAATGTTATTGAGATGAATGAACATGGCGTATCACAAGTAGATACACATGTAACATGACCGAATCACATCGGATGGCTAGACCATAATTGACAATGAGTTATAATAATGAGCCAATCTTGAATGTGTTATAAGGCATAGACATTCTTGATACAAGAGGAATAATCCTAGTATATGTAAGACCAATGAAATGAGGTTTATTGAGGTCATTTGAGATTATAATTAGGCCTGGATATATGTTATAGAAACCTATAAGTGAGAACATATGTTAGAGGGTGACCAAAGGCTAGGAAAATAGCCTAACATGGTCCACACGGGCGTGTGTCTAGATTGTGTGTGACACACGAACCACCCCATGGGCATGTGGCATAACCGTGTGTCCCCTACACCTAAAATTTTAAGTCAGAATTCATGGTAGTAAACACACAGGTAGAGACATGGTCGTGTGTCTCAACTGTGTGGAGGACACGGCCTAGCACTCGGGCGAGTGTCTTGGCCGTGTGCCCTTAAATGCATGCTGACGTCATAAAAATAATGCTTGAGTTTTTGGACACGGGCGTGTGCTTGGTCGTGTGAAAACTCCTGTAAGTTCGAAGTAGAAAATAAATTCAATTAATTCCACACGGGTAGGGGACACAGGCATGTCCCAAAGAACACGGCCGTGTGCAATGTCTCCTAACTCAGAATTTTTCTTAAATTTTTATTAGGTCCTCGGTTTAGTCCCGGATCAATTTCAATGTACGTTTGAACCTCGTAGGCTCATAATAGAGACACCAAGATGCTATTGGATTGGTTTCAAATTGGAACGAAATTTTATAACCCGTATTTCCTAAAAATGTTCAAGTATATGCCTGGTAACGCCTCATACCTGGTCCCAGTCTCGGTTACAGGTAAGGGGCATTACATTTAGTGATGTCAGAACTACGGTTTATTCGGTTATAAGACTACCGTAGTGTGCATCGAGTTTATCTATACATGCCATTATATGAACGTTGATAGTGTGATATCTCCTAATTGTTTAGTTATCTTTGAATATAGTAAATTTTTTCCAATCAAGTACAAAATGAGTCCGAGGGAGCCGAGAGCCATGCTCCAGCTTCCGTACAACGAGTTGTTTCTAACAGTAGTAGAAGGCCTATGTCTGAAAGTCAAGAAGAGACCAGAGCCACCTTCTTTGACATGATGAATGAGTGGTTTGGGGATTATTTGAGGAATCGCCCCAACATACCAAGACCTTCCCGCCCCCTAACCAACCTGATGAAGAAGTGCCACGAGGCATGACACTTGTTATAATGATGGCATAAAAATCCATGAAATATGTCAATAATAATGATATGATAATAAATGTCCCGGTTGAAGTAAAAAGGGAAATTCGATGGATAAACCATGACTTACATGACTTGAGATCCTGCATGTGTTGTAAAAAAGGATTTAGCTCAGACGGGTAATCTGTTGGTCTCAAATGTAGAAAGGATCTAGCCTGGATGGGTGTTCCTTGAGTGATCGAGCCTCCCGAAAAATATATGTGCATTGTGGATTTAGCCCGGACAGGTAATCCGATTAGGGTCTGAATTTAGCCTGGACTGGTAATTCAGATCCGAGCTCATTGAGGGTGTTTGTCACTATAAGGGATTTAGCCTGGACTGGTAATCCCGACATCACCTTATGAGTTTACATTACGGGGGATTTAGCCTGGACTGGTAATCCTACTAAAAGATGTGAGGTTCGCGGGAGTGCATACATGAGATGATCGCTCTTATGACTTGACGGTAAATGGATAATCCATCGAGATTTTATGAGTAACTCAATGGGATTAATATGTGATACAAAAATGAACGCTGAATGATAAGCTCATCTTAGATAAGTTACATAATTGATGGAGTGCATGTGATAGGGAAATCACTCCATACTTGTTGGTTTATTTGCCTAATATGGTTGCATGCTAAACAAATCGGTAAGTTTATTTTCCAGTTATTCGGGCTTACTAAGCATGTAAATGCTTACCCCTCTCTTTTCCCTGTCTTACAGAGCTCGTGGACTCATGAAGATTAGAAGACGATTGGAGAGTCAACACACTATCATCTTGTCTAGCTTTGGTATATAGATACTCTTATTTTGTTCAATGGCATGTATAGGGCTTTTGTTAATTTTGTAATATGTGTCATTTGATTAGCCAATATGAAGGCTTGTAAGGTGTGCATGTCCACATGCATATGGCTATAGGATTTGGCTCATTTTGTTATAAGGTATGACCTACATAGTTGTGCATATTTGTGTTCTAATGTTATTGAGATAAATGAACATGGCGTACCACAAGTAGATACACATGTAACATGATCGAATCACATGGGATGGCTAGACCATAATTGGCAATGAGTTATAATAATGAGCCAATCTTGAATGTGTTATAAGGAATAGACATTCTTGATACAAGAGAAATAATCCTAGCATGTGTAAGACCGATGAAATGAGGTTTACATGCAATGAGGTTTATCGAGGTCATTTAAGAGTATAATTAGGCTTGGCTATATGTTATGGAAACCTATAAGTGAGAACATATGTTAGAGGGTGACCAAAGGCTTGGAAAATAGCCTAACATGGTCCATACGGGTAGACACACGGGTGTGTGTCTAGACCGTGTGTGACACATAGACCACCCCATGGGCATGTGGCATAACCGTGCGTCCCTTGCACCTAAAATTTTTAGTCAGAATGCATGGTAGTAAACACACGGATAGAGACACGGCCGTGTGTCTCAACCGTATAGTGGACACGACCTAGCACTAGGGCGTGTGTCTTGGCCGTGTGCCCCTAAATGCATGTTGACGTCATAAACAAAATGCTCAAGTTTTTAGACATGGGCGACCACATGGGCGTGTCAAGGCCGTGTGAAGGACACGAGCCAGAGACACGGGCGTGTGCTTGGCCGTGTGAAAACCCCTGTAGGTTCGAAGTAGAAAATAAATTCAATTAATTCCACACAGGTAGGGGACACAGGCATGTCCCAAAGCACACGAGTGTGTGCAATGTCTCCACATAGCCGTGTGAGACATTAACTCAAAATTTTTCTTAAATTTTTATTAGGTCCTCGGTCTAGTCCTAGATCAATTTCAATGTACGTTTGAGCCTCGTAGGCTCATAATAGAGACACCAAGATGCTATTGGATTGGTTTCAAATTGGAACGAAATTTTATAACCCGTATTTCCCGAAAATGTTCAAGTACATGCTTGGTAATGCCTCATACCTGGTCCCGGTCTCGGGTATGGGTAAGGGGAGTTACATAAATAGAGACAAGTTGTATTTGCACGTAAGACCATAGAGAGGCTATGACAATTATTCAAACGTAAGACCATGGTTGGACCATGACAGTGTATATATGTAAGACCATAGCTAGGTTATGGGATTCTGATGATAAGATCATAACTGGGTTATGGCACTATGGACATAAGACCATGGTTGGACTATGGCATTGTTTATATCTAAGACCATAGTTGGGCTATGACATTCTGGTGATAAGACCATAACTGGGTTAGGGCACTATGAACGTAAGACTATGGCAAGGCCATGATAATGCATATGTAAGACCATAATTGGACTATGGTACAATAGGAAATGTGTACCGGGATTTCAATCGTCTTTACAGAATTCATCAAATGGAAACAAATGAGGATCTAAATATGATGTGTGAAACAGTAAGCGGTTTGTAATAGTATATATGTGTAAAAGTGGTAAATATTGTATTATTATTATATGTTAAAAAGATTATGCATTGTGATAGTAAGAAATGCAAATGTTATTGAAATGTGGAAAATTGATTTAAACTGATGTTTGAGCATTACTCACCTGTTGGAGCTGTGATTAACAAGAATTTTGATAATAACCTTGTTGACAGGAAATCTGTTCATTAATCTTTTTGTTGAATTATTATTATGTGTTGATTTGGTAAGCTTTAACGTTCAATCAACGAACTTACTAAGCTTTACGAAAGCTTACTCATATTATTTGTTTTTTATCTTGTAGATACATTTTGTAGATCGGGAGATCGGATCAGCTCGAAGAATCACACTATCCAGGAATTTTTGGTAGACTTAGATTTTAGTTCGATATCTATGGCATGTAACAGGAGTCCTTTCGGATATAATGCATAAGTACTTGGTTTGTCCAAATTATACGTTTAACTTGTGTTTTTGTTTGGATAACCTATGTAGGTATGCATGTTTTACTGGGTAGAATTTGTTGATCAAGAATGAACTACAATGACACTATGATGACTAATGATATGAAATGATATATATGTAAGATTTTAATATGTTAGTTGTGCTTTGTATATGAAAATATGGAAGTGAATTATAATGAAATATTAAGATGTCTATGATGGCATATTGGTTAGGCTTAGGATTGATTATATTACATGAGTAGATTGATATTGAAGGTGTCAAATAACCTATTTGATTGTATGTTTGAGTATGTTTAAGTTTGTATGCATAATGGAGAAGAAAAAAGCATGTTTTGGGTCAATTTTGGATACATACTGCCTGGGATACGGGATGTCACATAGTTGTGTGTTACACACGGGCAACCCACACGGGCATGTGCCCTGAGCGTGTTTAACTGCAATATCAACATGGTCTGAGACACGGCCTGCGACACAACCGTGTAAGGGTATTTCGATTGTTACACGAGCTAGCACATGGCCTACGACATGACCTTGTGGATTCATTTCAAATGATACACGGTCTGGGATACGTTTGACCATACGGCCATGTCCTGAGTAGTGCCATACGGCCATGTGACCCCTGTTTTTAATTTTTTTTAAATTTTCCTTAAATATTCTGATTTGTTCATGTTTGATTCCTAAATGTTCGTAACTTATTTTGAGGGCTTTGAAGGCTTGATTTAAGGCCTGTAAATGTTTGATTTATTTTATGTTGAATCTTATTTGAATTTATGAACTTATTTTTATGATTGGATTCTAATTGAAATGAAATGTTCTGACTTGTACGGTAACACACCATAACCCTATTCTGACAATGGAACAGGATATGGGTGTTACAGCAGCAATTTAGGTTGAAAAAGAAGAAGAAGAAATTGAAGAATTTGGCCAAAATCATTGAAAATGATAGAAGAAGAATCGAAAGTGCAGACTATAGAGGGAGAGAAGAATCAAAAGAAAAAAATATTATTATTTATTATTTTTTAATTTTTAAATATTTTTAAATGATGATGTCATTATGACATCATCATTGCCATGTGTCTTCATTTTAGAGTTCCATATGTCCTGAATTTAATGTCGTTAGACTTGAGTGCTAATTTAGTTGATAAAAAAAGTTTGGGTACCAATCTGGAACAAAAAAACCATAAGTACCAATCTGGAATAAGTGGACAAGTTCGGGTACCAATTTTATATTTAACCTATATTTTTTTAAAAATATTTTTAGATCTTATCATTTTTTTTAATTATTTATTTTGTTTTTGTTAGTCGGTAGTCAAATCGCTCTAACTGGTTGAACCAGGAACTAGAGGTTTGACTTGTTCAATTGCTAATTTAATTATTAAAACATTAAATGAGACATTTTGATATTGTACCATATCATCACCTGAAAATTTATATAAAATTTTTAACTTTTAAGTAATGATGTGGCACAATATCATAATACCAACTCATCAAACTTTTATATTTTTCGAATTTAAAGACCAAAATTAACTTAGCTACCAAGTTCAAGACAGACAAAAAAAATAAAATTATATACTTCAAAATCAACCTAATTGCCACTAAATAAATATATATTATCCCTTAAATTTAGTATTATATGAAAAGAAGTACGGATATTTATGTTATTTAAAATAAAATAAATTAGAGAAACAGAAATGAAAATATTAACTTTTAGCATAGTTGTTTCAGTTCCATGTATCTCCAATCATTTACATGTCAACATTATTATTCAAAAAATTGAACCTTATATGATGGTATGATAATCAAGGGTGTTCACCATCCTAGATGTGATTTGAGTTCGAGTCGCACTAATTGTATTTATTGTTCGGGCTTTATCATATTATTATAATTCACCAAAAAACAATTGACTAAATTATTAGCATGAAAAAAACATTAATTTACGTCCTTTTAAATGGAATTTAAATCTCGAAAAAAAATGCAATTTAGGTTCTTTTATGTAAAATTTGGTGATTAACCCATTATTATTAAAATCTAGCTTTTTATTCCGTGGATTTGATTGAATTTATAAATTAAAATATTATCCTTATTCTTTGAATTTTTTTATTTTTAAAATATTATGATGATTGTAAAGACAAAATAGTATAAATATTTAGTGTACGTTTGGTTCACTGTAATTGAATAGGGCTGTAATTGAATAGAGCTGTGATGGAATAGAGCTGTAATAGAATAGAGCTGTAATAAGTAATTCAATTATTTGGTTGAATGGAATGGAGTAGAGTTGTAATATAATTCTTGTGTTTGGTTAAATGGAATAGATGCTGTAATAGAATAAGAAAAAAGATTTAAATGACCAAAATACCCTCAACAGAATTTTTTTAGGTAGATGATTATTGTTACTGTTATTAAATTTTAATAAAATTATTGTTAAATATATTTTATTAAAAAATAATTTAACCATATTTTAACATAATTATTATTAAATATAATTTAATAACATTCTTAATATAATTATTAATATATGTATGAAAAATCATAATAGATAATACTATAAAAATAATATATAATCTAATTTATTATTTTTAAACTGCAATACATATTTAATGTGCTAAAATATCATTTTTGAAACAAATAATTTAATTATAAACAAAATATTAGAAGTAATAAATAACTTGAGAATTATATTTCACATCCAAACATAATATTCATATATTAACAAAAAGTTACATGATTTCATTAGTTTATATGTCATAATTCATATGATATAAAATTTTACAACATCAAAAAGTTACAATATTGTAATCACATTCTATCATGTCATTATACCATAAAAAAAAGCTACATAAGTATGCATATTGTGTTATTATTAAAAGCCGTGTTAATTCCTTGAGAGCGACCACCTCTTGGTCAACTTCTTGAGGTTCTAATCTGCTACACTAAAACCGTACGTTGATTGATTTGATTTTCTATGTTATGAAAGTGGTTCTCCATGTTTGCCTGCAAACGTTTAGCTGTATTAGAGAAAGGCTCAACTAAATCTTCATGAGATTTACCTGGCTTAGAAGAAGATGGTTGTGAGAAAGCATGCAAGCTCAGTTCATAGCCAATATTAGGAAAATTCAATAAATTGAACCTCAACATTTACACAAATGTTACAGGATAAATTTATTAAATTAGGACCCAATTGATAAAATGTATAAACAATGAGGGTTAAATTTATTATTATACCAATCAAAATGGCTAAATTTATTATTATACCAATTAAAATCATGTATAATCCATGAAAACATTAACTCTATGATTAATTGTTCTTAATTTCTAACCTTTGAAATTGATAGGAAATAAATTGCTTTGATTTTCTTAGAAGGACCAATTTACTCAATTTGAAATTGAGAGGAATTGAAGAGTTCTTTTTACTATTTTTTTTTTGTCTATCCAGTTATAATAGTTATCAGGTAAAGGTAGCTCAAATAGATTTAAGCCTATATTTGACCCCATAATCTCTTGAAGCAATTAACAGACAGATAAATGCAGAGTAGATTTAGACATAAAACAACTTAAAAGCATAACAGCCTAGAGATAAACAATCTTTTAGGGGCAAAATCTGTTATAAACAATCTTTTAGGGGCAAAATCTGTTTCAGAAATTATAAAAACTCATCAATCCAGAACATGTGGATCATCTAACCACTTTCATTACTGGACCTTATTGTTGTTAAACCACTTGTAAGTTACATAAAGATGTATATATGAACTTCTATATATGATCAACTTTGCTGGGGGTTAATCATCCAATAAAAGTAAACATGGTCACCTTGCAGACTACACATATCTACCTACCACGTCTTTGTTTCCAATGAATACCGGCATTGTACTATTCATTAAAGGGACTGTTTCTCACCTTCTAGTTATATATTCATCAAATTTCCATTGCTTTATATCCAGAAGAGTTTCAAGCCTAAATCATCCCTCTTTTTCCTTTCATCTCGGAGTTCTTTCCTATTAACCTTAGAGCAAAGCAATATGGTCAATGCTAAGAAGCTTATCAAGTTAGCAAGAAAATGGCAAAAAATGGCTGTAATCAGGAGAAAGAGGATCACATCATCAAGTGCCACCTCAGATACTGACGCAAACAGTTGTAGCATGTCGACAGCAGTTGAGCAGGGCGATTTTGTTGTATACAATGTGGATCAGAAACGCTTTGTGCTTCCATTGGAATATCTCAAGAATGAAATAGTGATGGAACTATTTAACTTGGCTGAAGAAGAGCCTGGTCTATCAGGCAATAAAGCTCTCATCTGCATGTATTTATAAGAAACTCGATGCCTTTAAAAGGATTCCTGTTAAATAATGAGCTACCATTTTGCATGTAACCCAGTAAAGTTGGTCAGTAAAATTAAGCTTGTAAAAGAAAAGGAGAGCTACGCATAAAATTACGCTACATAAAAATACATGACTGAAGAGAAGTCAATAGTAATATGGCGAATTATAATGATATATTTAGGCAGCCCTCTGTGACAGTTTCAGTACTAGATAAGTAACTGCTACTTGAAGAACCACTCATACTTATCCCAACATAAAAAAATTACTGACTTGGAGTTCAATCTTGTAAGCCCGACGTTGCTCAAGCGTAGCAGTATCTGACAATTCAAAATTCATTTTTGGATGCAACTCACAATCAGGGACAACTCTATCTTCTATAATCGAGGTTGAAGGTCTCTCTGATGAAGTGTCACTCTCGGAGCTCCTAGACAAGTCAGAATCACCTATCTTCAGCTCTTGATCCATCCAAGCTCCCATTGACTTAATGATGCTAACTAAGCACTGCACTGATTCATGCCGGAGAAAAATATCCTAGGAAAGAGTATTCTAATTTCAGCTTTCAACCCTGACCTAAATTTTGTTAACAAGCTCATAAAAACAGAACACCGAAGCTGGAAAACTGACATTACTGACTTGTAGATCCAACTAAAGTACTAGAATTTATAGTACAATAATAGAAAATCGAAGGCATCTTGTACTTGGAAGAGGATGCAGATACATCTATATCTATTTCCAACTCCATTTATACCTGAAAGAGCCATCTATACTGCCCGCTAGAAGAACTTCTGGTTTCGTTTGACCCTCTAGTGTCTGGACTTCAATTTGTGTCTGCTCCAAAGCACTATAATGTATATTTCTTAATAAATTTTCGTTTGTTGCACCATATCTCCAAATCTGAAATACTGTAAAATACAATAATGAAAACTAAGTTATTATCAGTAAGAAATTTGGGAATAAAACTCTGATTTAAAGAACGACAAATATTGCAAAAGGGATATGCGTGGGTATTACAGACAATATAAATTCATCAAAATTTGAGTTATCTCCTCCATTAATTAGTTTATTTTTGTCGTCTCCAGCAGCAAAATCGAAATAATAAAACAAGGATTAAGAAGAAGAGATCGATATGATGATTACGATTGACTCCTTGCAATTCAATTCTAGTCCATAGGTTTCCCATAAGAGAAAATGAAACATCATCTCCTCCAAAAGACAGAGATTTGGGAGTTGAGTTGTAGCTTATTTTTTTAGAAATTTTAAAGAAAACCCATCACCAAAACCCTTCTAAAACAAAATTTGATTATTGGAGAATAGAAACCAAACGAAATTAAACTTAAAGAAAAATCTGCTAACCTGAAATTGTATTGTTGTGATAAAAGAAGCCATTTTGAACGCATTTGCAGAGAAAGTATGAAGGAGATTTTGGGAAGAATTTTCTTCATTTCTATTCGGCGATAGTCGGAATGGCCATCCCAAGCTTTCAGCACTGAATCCATATTACGCGTTTGAGGGGATAGAAACGCTTTAAGTAATACGGCCGAATGAAGAGACGGTAAACCAAACAAAAGCATTAGTAGACATCAAAGAATAAGGAGGGAATGGAATAGCCATTCCCTCCAACCAAACATAATGTTAAAGTTTAGAATATTTGTCAAATATTAACCAACTACAAATAGTTTTATATTATTTTTGAAAGTTTGTTATTTTTAAGGTTTATATATAAATATAAAGAGACAAGAATAATGTGTCATAGTTTATAATATATATCATTTAAATTTTCTTAAATCATTGAATATGTTTGCAATTAATTTAACTTTAAGAATTGTTCAATTATTATTTTCCATTATTTTTAATATATAAAAATTAAAGAAATGATATTCAAATATTAGGGGTTTTTAAAAATAATTGTAATAAATATTTAAACATTTTGACACATGAAACTATGTATTGAGTTAATCTCTTAATATATATTCCAAAATATCCATGAAAAAACAATTTTAGACAAATATATTTCTTTCTACAAATAAATTTCGTTACTACAATTGCTGTATGAATCGTTTTCAAGCAATTTAGTATTAATTAAAAAAATTCATAAATTTTAATAGTTTTATTGTGTAAATAAATAATTAATGCACTAATTATGCGAATCGGTCTGTGTTATTTAAGGTTTTTTTTAAAAAAATTTAAACCTTGATTAAATTGTCATTGATATCTAATATTCCATTTTTTATACAAAATCTTGGTGAATTTATTTATTTTTCATAAACATTGAATGTTTTATAAAAAAATTTAGTTAAATCCTTGATTTAAAAAATATTAAAAATTTTATTTATCTATAGAAATTAATAATTGCTACAATAAAGAGTTAAAATTATATATATTAAAGTTTTAATGTAATCAATGTTAAATATTTTATTTTCAATTTACTCCTTCATATAGATAAAAGAATATAGAGCATATTTAAAAACATAATCTTGATTAGAAATAAGATAATATTTCAAACAAAATTATTTTTGATATGATAGCTTAAAGATACATTAAAACATAATCATAGAAACTCCCTATGATGTTCATTTCTCCGCTAAATCTTACAACACTCCAAATACATATTCTTGTAAAGGTAACTATAGCACTTGAATCTTCAATAATTTTAGATTGGGAATCAGTATCAATATTATAGATTCCTTTGTTAAGAACAAAAGATTAAAAATAATTCATTATAAATAAATTATGAACATTATGGAATTGCTTTTAAGTAAAAATCTGCAATAAAAATGAAAATAGCTTGAATCTTGTGTTGAAATAATTTCAAAATGAGTCGATTTATAATATAAAAATTCTATAAAAAAATGTTCTTGCAATTAATGTTTTCCTTTTGTTTTTCCAACTTTTTAGGGATTTGATTTAAATTTTTTAAAAAGAAATCCTACGTCAAATCCATTTCCATGTCACCATAATTCCTTATAATTATTGGCATCTTACCATCTTTACAAAATTGCAACAATATATATTAAATCCATTTTACATTTTTGTTATCTCAATTAATCAATCCAGAATTGTCAAGAGGGGTGAATTGATTTTTAAAAAATACGTGGAAGTTTGAAAGAAAAGAAAGAATAATTGAACACGATTTAGAGTGGTTCTACTCCAATTATTTACTCCACTACTAAGAATTTTTTCAAATTTACTACCGACACGTTTGGTTCACTGGAATTAAATAGGGATGTAAAGAAATAGAACTGTAATAAAAAAGAGCTATAATGGAATAAATTTGTAATTAGTAATTCAATTGTTTGGTTAAATGGAATGGAATAGAACTGTAATAGTATTCTTGTATTCAGTTGAATGAAATAGATTTTGTAATAGCATAAGGAAAAAAACTAAAATGACCAGAGTATTCTTAACAGAATTTTTTTGGTAGATTATTGTTATTGTTATTAAATTTTAATATGATTATTAAATATAAAAAAATAAAAATATAATTTAATAAAATTTTTAATACAATTATTTTTATATTAAAATATATTATTTAAAATCATATTAAAATATTTTTTTAGTTTTATATTAAATTATATTAAAATATTTCAAATATTTTTATAATTTAATAAAAAATTAATATATTTATTTTTATATTAAGTATATTAAAATATTTTATTTTAAATTATGTTAAAATATTTTTTAGTTTTATATTAAATTATATTAAAATATTTCAAATATTTTTATAATTTAATAACATTTTAATATAATTATTCTTATATTAAATATATTAAAATATTTTATTTTAAATTATATTAAAATATTTTTTAGTTTTATATTAAATTATATTAAAATATTTTAAATATTTTATTTTTATATTTTTTGAGTCCGAGTTTTAAAAGACTAACTGGAAATTAATTTTGTTTTGTTATTTAAGGTTGTATGGAATAACCATTCTTTGGTGATACCAAAGAATAACTATTAGGGGAAGACATGTAATAAGGAAGTAATGATAATTTCATTGAATGAGTATTACATTCAACCAAACAAAAGAATGGTTTACCATTCAATGAATAACATTCCCCTCAACCAAACATGGTTTCATTTGATTAACCTTTAAGGACAATGTTTAGTCTTACAACTACCTTAAGGTTTCTACCCAAACTTTAAGATATAACCCTCTCAAAAAGTGAAACAAATAAGAAAATTAAGAACTAATCCCTACAAGATTGAATTGTTTGCCAATTGAGCATAAATGAAATAAGAAAACACTTGAGCTGAATGAATAACAATGAAAACTCACAAGGGTGTATAAGAAAAGTATGAAAATTTAAGCACAAAGGTTGTTTGATTGAAATTTGAGCTAGGCTAATCTCTCTTGTTGTTGTAGAGCCTTTAGAAACTTGTATTTATACTCCCAAATTGATTTTCAACCATTGTGTTGTTGGGGCATTAAATAGAGCCGTTAGGGATGAAAATACCAATGCATTTATGTCACTAGCAACAATAGATATCGATATTGTTTCTACAAGTATTGATACTATTAGCATCTAATCCCCAGTTTAGTGACTGTTAGAGCCATCAATATTGGTACCAAGAGAATTTTATCGATACCAAATAGAGGGTATCGGTACCATATCGATACTTGATCAATACTTTGAAAGTCAGAAGGCCAATTTCGTATCGATACAGGAAAAGGTATTGATAAAAGTGTACCACTATCGATACTTGAAAAAAATTATCAATACCAAGAAAAAGATATCGATATTGTATTGATACTTGATAAATACTTTAAAAGACAAAATGACATTTTTGTATCGATACTAAAAAAGGTATTGATATCAAAAAAGGTATCGATAAAACTATGAATCTATCGATACTCAACTAAATTTATTGATACTTGACAAAAAGTATCGATCCAAATCGATGTTTTTTGCCCGGAGCATTTTTAACTATTTGAAAAATATTTAAAAGTTTGTTTAACTAATTTGACCTTAAAAGATTTTTTAAGTATAAGTTAAACAATTTTTCTTTCAAGATATCGTTTGAAATAAATTTTTTTTGTCAAATGTTGTTTTAAATGATTTTTATTAAAAACATCATATTTTTTATATCAAAATAATTTGTCAATTAAAGTTTGGTTTAATAAATTTTTTAGTGTGAAAAGTCAATTTTTTTTTGTTATTAATCCATTTAAATAATTTTATAGGTGTTGACATTTTAACAAAGTCAATGATTGAACTCTTGCAAAACTCATATTAAAAATAATATTTTAGATCTATAAAAATTTCTTTATATTAATTAAAAATAGATGGTAAAAAATATGTATCTTTCATTTTTAACATTAATTCAGCTAATTAGTTGAGATTTAAATTTAAAATTAATTAAAAATATATTTTACCTCAATGTTTTACTAAGATTCAACAGCATAACGGTAATTGAATAAATATTTTTTAGAACTTAATAATATTCTTTTACCTAATGTATTCATAATTATTACCAAAATTAATGTTACAATAAAACTAAAAATATTTTAAAACTTTTAATGCAGTCTTTTTCTTAATTTTTGGAACTTGTTAATATTACCATATACTTTACCATATGTTATATATATATTACATTTCATTAAAATAATTTTGCTTTATCGAGAATGTTTTTTCCGTTAAAGGTTGGCTGGTTAACATTGAAAAGAAATGGAGACGCAAAATTCCTGCAACGATACTGATAGAGATCCTCGCGCTGATGGTGATTGGAATACAAAAAAAAGTAAGATTCAAGGAAGCTGTTGATGGGGAAGCAACTAATATAGTTGTTGATTTTGATCAAGAGCCGATTATGTCTTTTAAAGACAAGCTTTTAGGGAGAGGTGTTGCCTCTTCTGATAGGGATCTTGAAGGGATTTTTTGAAAAAAATGAGAGTGATTTTGAATTACTGGAAGGGGATGTAACAGCTCGATTTTGGGTCTAGTCGGAATAGTAGTTTTGGAACCACTATTTCCGGGCTGGAGAAATTATTTTTAATGATATTTTAAGTGTTATAGCATGATCATATGAGTGCATGAAAATTTTGGTGAAATAATTTTAGCGATTTCATGCTTAATTGCGAAAAAGGACTAAATTGCGTAAAGGGCAAAAGTTTTGTTTTTGCTAGCTAAAGGCAAATAGCTATAGAACATTAAATTACGGTCTTTATTGAGTAAATAAACCATAAATATGTTAGTGGCTGATCAAGGAGACAGAAATGTTGAAAAGTCAAAGTTGATGTGCATTAGGTGACTTTTTGGTAATAAAATAAAATAAAAAGAAAAAAGATGTCATCTTTTCATCTTTCTTCCTTCCCCCACCGAAAATACCAGCAAAATAGGGGTTTTGAAAGCTCAAAATTTCAGCAACTTTCATCCCTTGCAAGTAAGTGATTTTAATGATCATTTTTGTTGATTTTTGTACTTTTGGAACCCTTGTAGCATGAACTAGCTAATGGGGGGACTATTTTGTGAAATGGTTGATAGTCTAGCAATTTGATATGAAAGGATTTATGTTGTTTGCTGAATTTTTATGAAAGAAAATGAGTCTTGGTTGTGTAATAAACAACTTTTGTGAAAGGATTTTCATGGAAAACACTTAAAAGAGTCATTTGGTAAAAACTTATAAAATAGGTTGTAATTGTGTGAAATAGTGGAAATTTGGGGTTGTCATAAAAGTAATAATTGGTCAGTTAGGCTTGTCTAATAAGGAAATTCGATAAAAATTGATTTCCGGGCCTAAGGGTAAAATGGTCATTCTGTGAAAATCTAGGGGCAAAATGGTCATTTTTCCAAAAATGTGAGTTTTGATTGTCCAAATTTATTTAGTGATTAAATGAGTGAATTTCATCATGTTAGATCAAGAAAATCGAGATTTGGGCTTAAATTGAGAATGTGAGTGGTTAAAAACAAAAAGAGAATAATTAGCCAAAATTGCATTTGAGGGAAGTTCGTGTGATTAAATGAGCATAATATTTATGCCATTTTTATTATACTTGAAAATCTATCTTTCCAGGATTGTATTAAAGTTTAGGTTGATGATATTGTATATGAGAAAGTGATGTCAAATGTAAATAACATTTATGTGTTGATTGAATGCTTGGAGATTTGATGGAATATGATATTCCATTGAAACGAGTAAGTTGTATGTAAATAATACAATTACATTGTTATTAAATGTGTTTAAATTGATATAGCATGAATTGTTTGGTTGTGGAAATGATTATGTATGGTGAATATTGAGATAGTAGAATTCTGTTTGAACCTTAAGAAACAATTCGGATATTCATGCCATGACATTTGGGTTATTGTGTGCTAGTGTAAGACATGTCTGGGAATGCATCGACCATATTATGAGAGCCAGTGTAGGATCATGTTTGGGACATGGCATCTGCAAGGAGATGTGAGAGCTAGTGTAAGACCATGTTTAGGACATGGCATCAGCCTCGATTTCGATAGTCAGTGTAAGACCATGTCTGGGACATGGCATCAACTTGATGGATGAGCCAGTGTAAGACCATGTCTGGGACATGGCATCGGCATTCTACCCCACATTTGAGGCTTATTGAATATCCGGTAGTGTTCCGAATGGTTCAACGATGAGAGTTACAGTTTAAGATAAATGAGAAAGGTTATGACCATATTATGAGTGGTACAGGTACTTACATGAAATTGATGAAATGTGAATTCAATTCATGTTATATGATTAGTAAGGAATGAATATGAGCATGTTGAGTAACAGAGGTATGTATGCCAAGCTCATGAGAAAAAAATTCAGTTTTTGATGCACATTTAGTGAAGATGTAAATAGGTAATTCATGCTTATGAGAATGATTTTGTGATGACCTTGTGATTATAGTCTATACTTATGATGTATGAATATGTAACCTTACCAATGTAGTGAAAATGAATTAATATGGTGTGATAAACTTAGTATCGCTAATTTACACTAAAATAGTTTTGGATAGCGGCCATAGTCCGACTTCGAAAATCCACCAAAAATTGTGGAAATTAAGTTAGAGGTTGAATAAAATATGAAATTAAATCCTAATGAGTCTAGTTTCACATAGAAGAAACGGTGCAAGCAAAAGAGTTTCATATTATGAAATATTTAAATTGCTGTGAGATAGAGTTAGAATGACTTCGAAATCCCCTGTTCTGATTTGAGAAAATCATTGAAAATTTTACAAAATAGTTATGGGTTATAATTTATACGTTTAGAATTCTTAATGAGTCTATTTTCAAGAGAAATAGACGAGAACATCCATATTATGAGATGATTATTTTTTAGTGAAGAGGGGACAGATCTGTCAGACAGTGAAAAAGGGGTAACTTTAAGGAATAAACTGTACTAATTGGCTAAACCAAAAATTTTGAAAATTTTATGGTAAGAAGATATGTGAGCCTAGTTTCAGGGAAAATTAGAAAAACCTAATTTGGAGTTTTGTAGCTTCAGATATAAATAATTTAGTGACTGTGACTCGAGAAAATAGCTTGATTGAAACATGAGTAAAAATGCAAATAAGGTTGTATTACCATGAGAAGCAAGTTGATAAATTGCTTATTATTTTCACACGGTCTTATTAAGCTATAAAGCTTACTCCCTTCCTTTCCTTTCCTTTAGTGTTTTTAGGTTAGCTCGGGGTTAGAGATTGTCAGAGGCAACATCATACTATCAAGTCGCTACCTTTGGAATAATGAAGTATATATTAGAAATTTCAAGTGAGTGGCATGTATAGGAAGCTAGTTGATTGACATGTATTATTTTTCTTTGGCCAAATATGTTGGCTTATATTGAGTTATATGTATATGACCATGAGATGTGGCTCATATTGTTTATGGCTCGTAAGCCTAGCTATTCATGTCATGTCTAATGTTTATAATGTGATTATGTTTGCTTGCCATGCATGGTTAGTAATATGACATGTGTGTTGGAGGTATGCTCTATGACCAGTTGAAGTGGTCATAGCCATGAAGTAATCGCACGTTATAAACACAACGTGATAATGATTGAACTTGAGTGCTTGATGGATAAGTTGGTAACCATAGTATAATGGTAAAAGTGGTCATCAAAATGACAAGTCTTATGAATGTGAAATAAGGATTCTAGACTTAGTATTGCATGAGTAGATGCATTACTTATAAGAGGACATGTTAATGTTAAGGATATGTCTTAATAAAGAGTGTTTAATCACTAAAATAATGCCATGATTTGCGATTTTGATGTGCATAAGGTTGTAAGAGATTATGGGTAACATGAAGGCTTGAAAAATAGCCTAAGTATTGGCCATACGGGCTGAGACACGGCAGTGTGTCTCAACCGTGTGAGGAACACGGCCTAGAGACACGGGCGTGTGGCCCGACCGTGTGGTTTGATGTGCATGCTGACGTCATAAATAGAGAGTTACATAGCCTGAAGACACGAGGGTGTCTCTATGTCCACACGAGTGTGTGACCCTATTTCATAGGAAATTTTTTTAAGTTTTCCTGAAACTTCTCAAAGTTCTCGGTTTAGTCTCGAATCGATTTTAATGAATGTTTTGGGCTTCTAGACCCAAATAAGGGACAACATGCATGTGTTTGAAAGGTTTTGAATTAAAAGAGATTTTATTGCCTGGTTTTTGCATGAATGTGTATGTTTAAGTCCGGTAATGCCTTGTACCCTATTCCGGCGTTGGACATGGGTAAGGGGTGTTACAGGGGATGTGAATATGTCCATGGTTGATGGGATTCTGTCAATTGCCTTCTCGGATCGTATTAAGGACATCCTGTTCAAAAAGATTGAATTAACGATCATTCTCAAGTTGTTAGGACGTAACATTAGCTATAATGTGCTGCACAATCGTATCCTTAATCTCTGGAAACTTGCAAAATCTTTTCATCTAATGGATATTTTTTGGTTAAGTTTAAGGATATTGAGGATTATAACAAAGTCTTAACCCAGGGTCCATGGGTCATATTCGGGCAATACCTTACTGTGCAACCGTGGACGAAAACGTTTAATCCAGCATAATCTTACCCTAGTGTGGTGATAACTTGGATTCAATTGCTAGATCTTTCGGGCTGTAACACCCCGAACCCGAGACCGTCGCCGGAGTCGAACACGAGGTGTTAACAGACTTCAAACCACTTATTAAAAATTTCCCAGACAAGCTGCCAATCTGCGTACTAGTCACTTTAAAAATCATATCTTAAGTTTTGAAACTTGAAATCTAGTTTCGTAAATTTTCCCCAGAACTAGACTCATATATCTATATGGTAGAATTTTTGTAGAATTTTTGGTCAGGCCAATTGGTACAGTTTATTAGTTAAAGTCGTCCCTGTTCCTGGGTTCGACTACTCTGATCTTTGTGCATTACGACTTATATCTCTCCCTTTACAGAGCTTCAATACTTATTCCGTTTGTCTCTAATGAAACTAGACTCGATAATTAATCTGTACATATAAGGCACAACCTCTAATTATCGCGATAAAATTTAAGGTGAATTTTCTAAGTCATAACAGGGGATCCAGAAATCGCTCTGGCACTGTTTCACAAGAATTTAATTATCTCCTAACATAAGGTTCATATGGTCGTTTCGTTTCTTCCATATGAAAATAGACTCATCAAGCTTCGATTACCTAATTTATTCATTATTTAATTCTATTTCTACTATTTTTAGTGATTTTTCAATCTCACAACGCTGCTGCTGTCAGCATCTGTTACTAAAGCAGACTATGCCTATTTCGTGATTTTCCTTGGTCTAACGAGTGATTCATCATACCTATCACCAATTATGATCATGACTAGCCATGCCAAAGGCTAATCATTGTCAAACATCTCCCTACTACACTATTGCCATATCATGAATTTTAGCACCAAAAATAATCAACCATGACATATGGCATAAAATCGAATAGGCCTCAACTATTATTCAACCAAAACCGAATTGGCCCAATATCAGTCATGACCACATTATAAAACCCATTTACTAAGATTTATAACTAAAAATCATAGGACCCAAAGTCCAAATTAACATTTATGCCATTTTCGCATGGCTGAAAGTTTACATACCAAAGTTCAAACACAACATAATAGCCTATACATGCCGAAATGTTCTCCTAGACCGACTAAGAAGAAAGTACCAAAACTTGCTAGCTGGTGTGATGACTTCGATGACGGTCCCAAGCATGCAAAAAGACGAGTCCAAGAAACCTAAAGTAGGTGACAAGCAAACACCGAGTGAGTATGTAACTCAGTAAGTCATAAGCATTACATAATCATCCATTAATAAATTATCACATGAGAAAACAAGTGAAAAGGGGTTAATTCTCTCCACCCATACCAACTATGCCATGGTTCCTTAGACCTTTCGGCTCAATATCATACAAAGTACTACATCAATTTTTCATATGCTACTCAACATGGTATTTGAGGCATTTTCCATGGATGCTTTCATTCTCGTTACATTCATGCAACTAAATAACATTCCCTCTATTCCACAATGAATCTCATGTACGTCACTTCAAGTATAATTATCACATAGGTTCAAAACTTATCAAGCAAGAATTCCAAATATAAACATAACGTCTATTAGCCACGAACTCAAGACACTTACTCGTCCGCTGTCCGTGACCAACTCAATAAGGTCGCACACTTAGTGTCAATAGTGCTTTAAAAACATATAGTAAGTCCGCACACTTAGTGTTATATAATCAAACTCGCACACTTAGTGCTTACATAATCAAACTCGCACACTTAGTGCTTACATAATCAAACTCGCACACTTAGTGCTATATAATCAAACTTGCACACTTAGTGCTATGCAATTTAAACCCGCACACTTAGTGCCAATCTCATGATCATAATTGTTTATACCCGCACACTTAATGCCGAAATCTACATCTCGATACACCTCACCTCTTTTCTTTTTCATTCAATACTTTCATCACCCCATGCATACGTGTATATATATATTTATCATTTCATTCGACATAATTACATAGACATTATGACTATTTAAATCAATACCAAATATATGCTTAATGACTTACCTTGTGTTGGGTAAGACGGTTCCAACTCGGCTACTCGATGATCTTTTCTTTGCCTTTGCTTGATTCTCCTCCTTTAACTCCTTGAGCTTAATCAATAAATCAACTAGTTTAACCATCTTGCTAAACATTCATAATTCAATTACACATGCATATGTATGTTTGTATATTCGGCAACCATCCTCACTAATTACCCATTTAGTCGATTATACACATAATTAAAGGTAACATCACGAATGGGCATACTTATGTATATATATGTATATATAATTCCGAATGGGCATCACAATTAGATTTGACACCACCTTCATACTCAATTAGATGGCCGAATGTATGTATATATGTACAATGTCAACTATAACATCATTTAAACACCTAATTTCATCTCATGAACACTTGATCGAATTTTCCTAATCTAGCATATTTTCACATCTATTTGTAACATCATGTAAATCCACATATAACTACATTTCTTAAGTTCCACATCTTAATGCCCGTTATAGCCACTCCTATAGTCTAAATCTAACAATCGGCAACACCCACCTTTCCACTATGTTAGCCGAATACTCATTCTCTTCTTAGTCCTAAATTCAGCACCTCCAACAAAATAGCTTAACAATTTCAACTTTCATGCTAACATAACAAGCAACTTAACACATCCATATAACTAGCATGCTAATAGCATCAAGGTATCAACTAAAAATTTTAAGCCCCTTAGCCGAATCCTAACTCTCCAACAACCCCAAATCCAACCATGAGATAGATAGAATTTAGACTCATCACCCAAAGGTTGTATATACTTCCAAAAATAACCTTGAACATACCTTAATCTAGAGGACCACCTTGGCCGAATCTTTCTTCTTCCTCTTCCTCTAGTTACGGCAATTGCAAAAGAAAGAAAACATGAACACTCCTTCTTCCCTCCTCATTTTGTTCATCTTTTCCTTTTTAATTCCTTTCTTTTATTTATTTTAATTGTTAACTAATAAATAATTGCATTGAAATTCAACATAAGGGATGGGCATCATGGCATGGCCGGCCACTACTTGGGTTTTTTTTGGCAATTTGACATGCAAACCCAAGATCCCTCACTTTGTTATTATTTGGTCCTTACACATTCCCCTATCATATTTTCTTAAGTTCTCAACTAAGTCAATCACACGAAATTCACATTCATAAGTCTAAATTAAATCATCAAACTTTTACACATGCACTAATACACATAGAGGACATGCAACTAAATTTTAAATAAATTCTTGGGACTAGGTCTTATGGCCCCGAAACTACATTCCAACTAGGGTCTAATTTAGACTGTCACAACTCTCCCCCACATAAGAAATTTCCGTCCCCGAAAATCTTACCAGTGAACAATTTAGGATATCGATCCTTCATAGAGTCCTCAAGTTAGATTGAATCTCGATCTCCGATGGAGTAATTACGTGCGATGGATCGGACCTATATCGTCGAAGCATCGAGACATGAAAAACGTTGTGAATCTTTTCGAGCTCAGGAGGCAAAATTAATCGGTATGCAACTGGTCCAACTCGTTCGGATACTTCATACGGACCGATGAACCTCGGACTCAATTTGACCTTACGACCAAATCTAAGCACCTTCTTCCAGGGTGAAACTTTGAGAAATACTTTGTCTCCAACCTGATATTCAATGTCTTTTCTTTTCAAATCCGCATACGACTTTTGACGATCTGAAGCGGCTTTCAAACTTTCGCGAATTACTCGGACTTTCTGCTCGGCATCCTTAATCAAATCAACCCCAAGGATCTTACTTTCACTAAGTTCAGTCCAAAATAATGGGGTACGGCATTTACGACCGTATAAAGCCTCGTAAGGTGCCATCTTAATGCTTGACTGAAAACTATTGTTGTAAGCGAATTCGACCAAAGGCAGATATCTTTCCCATGAACCACAAAACTCTAAAACACAACATCTCAACATATCCTCGAGTATCTGAATTATCCGCTCAGATTGGCCATCGGTCTGAGGATGGAATGCGGTGCTAAAGTGCATCTTGGTACCCAATGCTTCTTGTAATTTCTTCCAAAATCGCGAGGTAAATCTTGGGTCTCTATCCGACACGATGGAAATAGGTACCCCATGCAACCGAACTATTTGGGAGACATATAATTCTGCCAATTTATCGAGCGAAAAATCCGTACGGACAGGGATAAAATGAGCAGACTTGGTCAATCTATCAACAATGACCCAGACCGAGTCTTTCTTACTCTGAGTCAACGGTAACCCAGATATAAAGTCCATTGTTATTCGATTCCCATTTCCATTCGGGTATCATGATTGGTTGAAGTAATCCCGATGGTACTTGATGTTCCGCTTTCACTTGTTGACATATCAAACACCTTGAAACAAATTCAGAAATGTCTCGTTTCATACCGGGCCACCAAAATTGGCGTTTTAGGTCATTGTACATTTTAGTACTACCCGGGTGGACTGACATTCGACTACTATGAGCCTCGTTCAAAATCATCGAAATAAGTTCTGAATTTTTTGGAGCACATAATCGACCTCTGAACGTCAAGCAATCATTGTCATCAATCCAGAACTCCGATTCCTTATTCGAAGCACATTCAGCTCGTTTAGTGACCAATTCAGCATCAACTTTCTGGGATTCAAGTATTTGACGAATCAATAATGGTTTGGCCTCTAATTCAGCTACTAGCACCCCATCAGATGAGACGGATAAGTGAGCATTCACCGCTCTCAAAGCAAACAGTACTTTCCGACTTAAAGCATCGGCAACCACGTTAGCCTTTCCCGGGTGATAATCAATAACAAGTTCGTAGTCCTTCAACAACTCAAGCCAATGTCTTTGTCGTAGATTTAGATCTCTTTGAGTCATCAGATATTTTAGACTCTTGTGGTCCGAATAAATACGACACCTTTCTCCAAACAAGTAATGTCGCCATATTTTCAAGGCGAACACTATGGCTGCTAATTCAAGATCGTGGGTCGGATAGTTTCTCTCATGCGGCTTTAATTGTCTCGGCGTGTAAGCCACAACTCGACCTTCTTGCATCAAAACACAACCTAGCCCAAGTAAGGATGCATCACTATAAATGACAAACTCTTTGCCGGACTCCGGTTGTACTAGCACTGGAGCTTCGGTTAAACAGGTCTTTAGTCGATCGAAACTCTTCCGACAGTTTTTTGTCCATTCAAACTCAACATCTTTTTGGAGTAGTTTCGTCAACGGTGCAGCTATCATCGAGAAACCCCTTACAAACCGTCAGTAGTATCCGACAAGTCCCAAAAAGCTCCTAACTTCAGTAATATTCCTCGGAGGTTTCCAATCGAGTATGGCCGAAATTTTGTTCGGATCCACTCTAACACCCGATGCGGACACCACGTGCCCCAAAAAGCTAACCTCTCTCAACCAAAATTCACATTTATTGAATTTTGCGTATAACTGCTTGTCTCGCAAAATCTGTAATACTAACCTCAAATGCTCGGCGTGTTCGGCTTCACCTTGTGAATAAACTAAAATATCATCAATAAACACAACCACAAATCGATCTAAGTATGGCCTGAATACTCGATTCATTAAATCCATAAATACCGCAGGGGCATTAGTGAGCCCAAACGGCATCACTAAGAATTCGTAGTGACCGTACCTCGTTCTAAAAGCGGTTTTGGGTATGTCCGAGTCTAACCCTCAACTGATAATAACCAGATCTCAAATCTATCTTGGAAAATACTGAGGCTCCCTTTAATTGATCAAACAAATCATCAATACGTGGCAACGGGTATTTATTCTTTATGGTCACTTTATTCAACTGACGATAGTCGATGCACAATCTCATGGTTCCATCCTTCTTTTACACAAACAATACGGGTGCGCCTCATGGAGAAAAACTCGGTCGAGCGAAACCTCTATCCATCAATTCTTGCAATTGAACTTTCAATTCCTTTAATTCCGTTAATGCCATACGATATGGGGCTATTGAGATTGGCGTGGTACCAGGTACAATCTCGATGCCGAATTCCACCTCTCGAACCGGTGGCAACCCCGGTAACTCCTCTGGAAAAACATCTGAATACTCACAAACCACTTGTACTGATTCAAGTTTCCTTTCCGTCTCTTTGCTATCAAATACATACGCAAGGTATGTTTCACAACCCTTTTTCACATATCTCTGAGCGGTCATTGAAGATATTATCGCTGGCACCCCCTTCAAATCGGTAGACTCAACTCGGACTACCTCATCATTTGCACTCCTCAAATCGATGGTTTTTCTTTTGCAGTTCACCACTGCATCATGTACGGTCAACCAATCCATACCAAGAATAACATCAAATTCGTCAAACGGCAAAAGCATCAAATCGGCCGGAAAACAGGATTCTCGGATTATTAGAGGGCATCTCTTACACACTTTATCAACAAGTACGTATTGACCTAAAGGGTTTGACACTCGAATTACAAACTCAGTAGACTCAACAGGTAGAGTCTTATTGGATGCTAAGGTTTCACATACATATGAATGAGTAGAGCCAGGGTCAATCAATGCAATCACATTAGTATCAAAGAGAGTGAAAGTACCAGTGATGACGTCAGGGAAGGATGCCTCCTCTCGTGCGCGAATGGCATATGCTCTAGCAGGAGTACGGGTCTCGGCTCGAACAGCCGTATCAAAGGCCCCTCTCTGATTACCACCCCTACCCCCTGAAATTCTCGGTGGTCTACCTCTAGGTGTCATTCCACTAGGTCTTGCACCTTGCATCTTATTCTTCTCATCAAGCTCCGTGCAATCTCTAATGAAGTGGTCCTTCGAACCGCATCCGTAACAGGCCCTGTTAGTAGACTTACCCCAACATTCACCTAGGTGTCGTCTTCCGCATTGGGGACATTCAGGTTTCTCTTGACGATTATTGCCCACACTAGCTACCGAAGTAGCTCGGGAGTCCGTCGATGGTCGTGCTCTGATGGAAATTCCCGCAGTCGTCCTCGACTTATTAGTGTCCTCCCTGAACTTCTTTACAGCTGAGAACGGAGCTTTACCCGTCAATCTTTTACGATAGTCTCTAGCTTCAAATTCAGCCTTCTTCTCCTTTCCAAGTTCTTCCGCCTTGCAGGCTCGTTCGACTAGTGTTAGGAACTCCTTTATCTCTAAAATACCCACTAGTAGCTTTAAATCTTCATTCAATCCTTCTTCAAATCTTTTGCACATAGCAACCTCATCAGCCACACACTCCCGAGCATACCGACTGAGTCTTACGAACTCATGTTCGTATTCAGATACTGTCATACGGCCTTGCTTGAGTTCCAAGAATTCCTTACGTTTTTGATCGATGAACTGTTGACTAATATATTTCTTTCGAAATTCCGTTTGAAAGAAATCCCAAGTAACTCGTTCATTTGGGACTATGGAAATCAAGGTCCTCCACCAATAGTAGGCTGAGTCTCGCAACAAGGATACAGCACACTTTAGACATTCATCAGGTGTACATGACAGTTCATCAAACACCCGAATGGTATTATCAAGCCAGAACTCGGCCCTTTCGGCATCATCAGTAACTATGGCCTTGAACTCCTCGGCCCCACGCTTCCTAATCAAGTCCACAGGGGGTTTACTCAGCCTCACAGGATCAGTAACCGATGGCATTACGGGCTCTTGGGTGGATTATTTATATTCGGGAATGGTTGGACAGCCGGATAGGTTCGGGCATATTGCGCGACCCACTCATTCATCATGGTGAAGAAGGCTTGTTTCGCCCCTTCATCTTGATTATTTGCAGATGACTTAGGTTCAACAGGCGGTGTCCCTTGCGCAGGAGTAGCCGCTACACTTTCAACATCATCCGCTAAGGGTCTCTCTACCCCGGGTTCCATTTACTAATCAAAACAAAAATTTTAACCGTCAGAAGTCATCACATTATTAAGCACTAACATCAAGGCATGTATAGCTAGACTCATACGCGCTATGATAGTCCTAGAACCGACTAAACCATAGCTCTGATACCAATTAAATTGTAACACCCCGAACCCGAGACCGTCGCCGGAGTCGAACACGAGGTGTTAACAGACTTCAAACCACTTATTAAAAATTTCCCAGACAAGCTGCCAATCTGCGTACTAGTCACTTTAAAAATCATATCTTAAGTTCTGAAACTCAAAATCCAGTTCCGTAAATTTTCCCCAGAACTAGACTCATATATCTATATGGTAGAATTTTTGTAGAATTTTTGGTCAGGCCAATTGGTACAGTTTATTAGTTAAAGTCGTCCCTGTTCCTGGGTTCGACTACTCTGACCTTTGTTCATTACGACTTATATCTCTCCCTTTACAGAGCTTCAATACTTATTCCGTTTGTCTCTAATAAAACTAGACTCAATAATTAATCTGTACATATAAGGCACGACCTCTAATTATCGCGATAAAATTTAAGGTGAATTTTCTAAGTCATAACAGGGGATCCAGAAATCGCTCTGGCACTGTTTCACAAGAATTTAATTATCTCCTAACATAAAAGCAGACTATGCCTATTTCGTGATTTTCCTTGGTCTAACGAGTGATTCATCATGCCTATCACCAATTATGATCATGACTAGCCATGCCAAAGGCTAATCATTGTCAAACATCTCCCTACTACACTATTGCCATATCATGAATTTTAACACAAAAAATAATCAACCATGACATATGGCATAAAAATCGAATAGGCCTCAACTATTATTCAACCAAAACCGAATTGGCCCAATATCAGTCATGACCACATTATAAAACCCATTTACTAAGATTTATAACTAAAAATCATAGGACCCAAAGTCCAAATTAACATTTATGCCATTTTCGCATGGCTGAAAGTTTACATACCAAAGTTCAAACACAACATAATAGCCTATACATGCCGAAATGTTCTCCTAGACCGACTAAGAAGAAAGTACCAAAACTTGCTAGCTGGTGTGATGACTTCGATGACGGTCCCAAGCACGCAAAAAGACGAGTCCAAGAAACCTAAAGTAGGTGACAAGCAAACACCGAGTGAGTATGTAACTCAGTAAGTCATAAGCATTACATAATCATTCATTAATAAATTATCACATGAGAAAACAAGTGAAAAGGGGTTAATTCTCTCCACCCATACCAACTATGCTATGGTTCCTTAGACCTTTCGGCTCAATATCATACAAAGTACTACATCAATTTTTCATATGCTACTCAACATGGTATTTGAGGCATTTTCCATGGATGCTTTCATTCTCGTTACATTCATGCAACTAAATAACATTCCCTCTATTCCACAATGAATCTCATGTACGTCACTTCAAGTATAATTATCACATAGGTTCAAAACTTATCAAGCAAGAATTCCAAATATAAACATAACGTCTATTAGCCACGAACTCAAGACACTTACTCGTCCGCTGTCCGTGACCAACTCAATAAGGTCGCACACTTAGTGTCAATAGTGCTTCAAAAACATATAGTAAGTCCGCACACTTAGTGTTATATAATCAAACTCGCACACTTAGTGCTTACATAATCAAACTCGCACACTTAGTGCTATATAATCAAACTTGCACACTTAGTGCTATGCAATTTAAACCCGCACACTTAGTGCCAATCTCATGATCATAATTGTTTATACCCGCACACTTAGTGCCGAAATCTACATCTCGATACACCTCACCTCTTTTCTTTTTCATTCAATACTTTCATCACCCCATGCATACGTGTATATATATATTTATCATTTCATTCGACATAATTACATAGACATTATGACTATTTAAATCAATACCAAATATATGCTTAATGACTTACCTTGTGTTGGGTAAGACGGTTCCAACTCGGCTACTCGATGATCTTTTCTTTGCCTTTGCTTGATTCTCCTCCTTTAACTCCTTGAGCTTAATCAATAAATCAACTAGTTTAACAATCTTGCTAAACATTCATAATTCAATTACACATGCATATGTATGTTTGTATATATGTATATATACTTCCGAATGGGCATCACAATTAGATATAACACCACCTTCATACTCAATTAGATGGCCGAATGTATGTATATATGTACAATGTCAACTATAACATCATTTAAACACCTAACTTCATCTCATGAACACTTGATCGAATTTTCCTAATCTAGCATATTTTCACATCTATTTGTAACATCATGTAAATCCACATATAACTACATTTCTTAAGTTCCACATCTTAATGCCAATTATAGCCACTCCAAAAGTCTAAATCTAACAATCGGTAACACCCACCTTTCCACTATGTTAGCCAAATACTCATTCTCTTCTTAGTCCTAAATTCGGCACCTCCAACAAAACAGCTTAACAATTTCAACTTTCATGCTAACATAACAAGCAACTTAACACATCCATATAACTAGCATGCTAATAGCATCAAGGTATCAACTAAAATTTTTAAGCCCCTTAGCCGAATCCTAACTCTCCAACAACCCCAAATCCAACCATGAGATAGATAGAATTTAGACTCATCACCCAAAGGTTGTATATACTTCCAAAAATAACCTTGAACATACCTTAATCTAGAGGACCACCTTGGCCGAATCTTTCTTCTTCCTCTTCCTCTAGTTACGGCAATTGCAAAAGAAAGAAAACATGAACACTCCTTCCCTCCTCATTTTGTTCATCTTTTCCTTTTTAATTCCTTTCTTTTATTTATTTTAATTGTTAACTAATAAATAATTGCATTGAAATTCAACCTAAGGGATGGGCATCATGGCATGGCCGGCCACTACTTGGGTTTTTTTGGCAATTTGACATGCAAACCCAAGATCCCTCACTTTGTTATTATTTGGTCCTTACACATTCCCCTATCATATTTTCTTAAGTTCTCAACTAAGTCAATCACACGAAACTCACATTCATAAGTCTAAATTAAATCATCAAATTTTTACACATGCACTAATACACATAGAGGACATGCAACTAAATTTTAAATAAATTCTTGGGACTCGGTCTTATAGCCCCGAAACTACATTCCAACTAGGGTCTAATTTAGACTGTCACACGGGCTACCTGTACAAACAAAAAATCATTGAGGCTATTGGAGGAGTATCAGGAAACTTGTCAAATTAGATTTACAAACTGACAACAGAACTAGAGGACGATTTGCCTGCTTGGCAGTGTTTATCACTCTGGATAAACCATTGGTCTCTTAGGTTTTGGTTGATGGTGTCGTTCAAAGGGTTGAGTATGAGGCACTCCCGACGGTATGCTTCTGTTGTGGAAAATATGGTCATGTTAAGGAGTTGTGCCTGTCAGTGTTGGCGAATCCGGCTTTGGGATCTCTGTGGATGCGACGGTGGCATCTTTCGGAGATGATGTCGGTAGAGGTGGTGAAGGAAAGAGAGTTAATTATGGGCCGTAGATGTTGGTTGAGAGGAGATCAAGGCATGGTCAACGAGATTCTCAGGTTAATGTGGTAGCAAAATTAGGGAAGAATACGTTGGGGTCTAGATTTTTGCCATTGATTATGGAAGATGTTTTAGGCAGTGATTTAGGAGGGTCTGTGGGGGTTTTTCGGGGGAGAAGGAAGCTGGTAGTGAGGCTATGGTAAGGGGTAATAAAGCTAGGGTTAGTTGTAAAAAGGATTTGGGCTATGCTGTTGGTGTGGATCATGGAATTGAGGAGGGTTTTCGGTCTTCTGTTGGGCCTACTATGGGTCCAAGTACCAGCAGGCCAAGGGTTATTGAGATGGGCCAGGATAAGGATGCTGTTAGTCTTAAATCATTAGGAAAAAGGCCTATGGGGTCGGATGGGTTTTTTCAAAATGATAAGGACTTGAGAAATAAATTAACCTTTTCTAATTTTATTTCTCTCATTCCGTCCGCAGGCTTGGCGCAATCAAAGGAAGATGACGCAAGGATGAACGGACCGTTGAATGAGAAGCTTGGTGGGCCAAAAGAGGATAAGCCTGGGTAGGCTGGTCCATTAGCATATGAAGGGTTAAGTCCTATTGGACTGGACAACATGGTTTTGAATGGAAAAAACATTAATTTGGATAAGCAACATTTTGTTGGGATTTATCCTAATGACATATTGGGACAAGAATTAGTGGAAATGCAATCAGGTTCTTCTGAAAATGCAAGGACTAAGTGGTTCTTAATAATCCCATGTTCGAAGTCCCTAGTGAAACTGTGGTCAAATTAGATGCTAATCTTTTAGACCTAAATCATCATTCGGCTATTATTGTTAATGAAAATAATGTATCAAAATCATTCAAAGGTAATAAGAAAAATATTTTGGTTAATACTAATAAATATTTTTCTATTTCCAGAGGGCGTGGTACTGAGAATAAAGTTGGCAATAGTCGTGGTTGAGCTTCTTTTAATTGTACATTTAAGGAAAAGGAAGGTGGATTAAAAAATGCTGGAATTTCTCGAATTCCTTTGATAGATGCTATAAGCTCTATGGCTAATCTCATCAATTCGCAAGTTGGGCTTGGCGCAGAAGAGATTGACGACAGTCCTGATGGACAGATTGGTGGCCTTGGTTCCATACCAGCATAATATGGTGGTATTTTAATTTTGTTATTTTTAATTTATATTTGAAGTATGAATTTTACTATTTTCTGCTGGAATTTTCAAGGTTGTGCTAGTTTGAAATTTCTTCGTGTTTTTTGGGAGTATAATAGAGAGCATAAGCCTGATTTGATTGGCCTTTTAGAAACAAGGGTAAGTGGTGTCAAAGCTGACCGATTTTGAATTTTCGCATCGTGTGGAGGTCGTGGGTTTCTCTGATGGAATTTGGATAGGGTGGAAAGATACAATTTCGAAGGATATTTTGAGTAATCATTCCCAATTTATTTTACTTAGAATTTCTGGAAATTCTTATAGGCAATCAGTTTTGGTCATTTTTGTGTATGATAGTCCTAATGGTCAAAAGCGGAAGCAGTTATGGGAAACTCTTAAGTGTATTGTGCCTGTGGATGGGACTCTATGGTTAGCAGTTGGAGATTTCAACGCTATTCTTTCTTTTTGTGAAAAAAGAGGAGGTCGGGTCATTGGGAAAAGATGTGCTCTCTTTAGTGATTTCATAGATTCTATAAGGCTTTACGATTTCGGGTTTAGTGGTCGAAACTTTACTTAGAATAGAGGGGGAGTTTTTGAGAGACTGGATAGAACAATTTATAATGATTCTTAGAGACTTAAGTTTCCTTCATTAAGATTCGTGCAGTTACAAAAGCTTAAATCGGATTATAGACCTCTTAAATTAACTCTTATGCCCGCAGTCTAGCCTTCCACAAGGAGAGCTTTTCATTTTTTGGCTGGTTGGGTTGAGCATCCGAGGTTTTCGGATTTTGTTAAAAAAAATTGTGATTTTCTGGGGAATATGTCGATTACCAAAGCTACTTTCACTAATCAAGTGAAATTATGGAATAAAGAGGTATATGGTCACATTACACATCGGAAGAATCTTTTGAAGAAGAAGCTTGATAATGTTTAGAAGGTGATTGATTGAAGAAGCTTGACTTATTTAAATCAGGTTGAGCTAGAAATCCATGAAGAGTTGGAGTTAGTGTTGCATCATAAGGAACTTTTATGGTGGCAGAAGGCTAGATGTGATTGGTTAGTTTTTAGGGATCGTAATACAAGATTCTTCCATAGGTGAACTTTACAGAGAATGAAGGATAGCCATATTGTTGCCCTAAAAAATCAAGCAGGGGAGTGGGTTATGGATGAGGATGATTTGAAGCAGGAAGCGGTTAATTTTTATAAGAACCTTTATGGTGAGCAACCAGGAAGAACGAGTAGTCTTGGGTGTGGTTCCTTTCCGTCTCTTGAGCAGGAAGTGGTTCAATTCCTTAGTATGCCGGTATTTGATGAGGAGATTAAGAAGACCCTTTTTGATATGGAACCTTTAAAAGCACCTGACAGTGATGGCTTACACGGTATTTTCTATCAGAGTTAGTGAGAGCTTGTTGGTCGTTCAATTTGTGAGTGGGTTAAACAAATTTTCTCTTGGGAGAACATTGATCCAGACCTTAATAATTCACTTATTCTCCTTATATTAAAGTTCAACATCCGGAATGTTTCTCGCAGTTTCGCCCTTTTATTTTTTTTTCGATCTTATACAAGCTAATGATGAAGGTTTGATACGTGATATTCGCGACAGGTTTTAAATATTTATAATTAATCGTTCTTGAAACTAACTATTATCACGATGAAGGCAAGTGTACCTATCGAACAGTAGTATAGCTTTAGCAAGACCGGATTGTCGAACCCAAAGGAAACAAGAGTACTAGTAATTACTTTCTTTTTATTATCTACCCTAAAAATTAAGGGATTTGTTTATCTAAACTAATTAACTAAACTAAGAATGCACAGAAAGAAAATTTGGGAAAATACTTTTTAGAAAATTCGATTGATTAAGACAATATTTAAGGAAAAATCCACCTAGACTTTACTTGTTATTTGACTCTGAATCAGACGATTTATTCATTTGACTTGATCCATAGAAATCCCTAAGTTATATTATTATCTCTCTCGAGACTAATAACGTCTAACCCTAGGTTGAATAATTGAAATCTCTTTCTAATTAACACCCTAGAATTGCATTAACTCGATCTATGGATTCCCCTATTAGGTTTCACCCTAATCCAACAAAATCTTATCACCCTATCTTTAGGTGTGCAATCAACTCCGCTTAATTATGACAAATTTACTCTTAGATAGGGTCTATTCCTCCAATGAACAAGAGCTTAACTTGAATCAATATCCTGGAATATCAAAACAAGAATTAAGAATACATAATTAAGAACAAGTCAAATATTTATCATACAATTCAGATAATAATAAGAAGATCCGTCTTAGGTTTCATTCCTCTTAGGTATTTAGGGGGTTTAGTTCATATTTATGAAAGAAAACATCTCAAAAGTATAAAGATAACAAAACATAAGAAAATCTAAAACTCCTGAAGGAACTTGAAGGGAGATCTTAAGTTTTGATGATGAATCTAGCTTCTGAGATGGATCAATCGGCTTTCCTTGAGTAATTTCTTGCTTCCTACTCTCTGTCCCCCTTCTAAGTGCCTCATCAGGTGTTTAAATAGGCTTTAGAATGCCTAAGAGCCCCCAAAATTGACCTTTTTTTAATAGGGTTATACTTGGGCTCGGCAGGGACACGACAGTGTGACACGCCCGTGTGCGATTACTCCAGCCCGTGGTCAAGGTTGTTGAACAGGCACAGGCGTGTAGTATACCCGTGTAAGTCGTGCTTTAATCCTGCCAAAGGGACACGATCGTGTGACACGCCCGTGTGAAAGTCCAGGCCATGTTGATTTCCCATGTGGGTCCATTTTCTCCGTTTTCGGCCCGTTTCTCGCTCTTTTTGCTCTCCTATGCTCACTTAAGTATAAAACATGAAATTAAAGGATTAGGAGCATCGAAATCACCAATTCTAAGGAGAAACCATCCATAAATGTGCTAAGCATGGGATAAAAATATGTAAAAATTATGGTTTATCAAATACCCCCACACTTAAGCATTTGTTTGTCCTCAAGCAAAAATCCTCAACTCATAATCAAAATAAATTCTTCTCAATTTATAATCCCTATCAATAATATCTCAAAATAATCCATAAGTACTCATGCATTGAAAATTCAACTAAAAGTACATCAAAGTTTCAAACATTCCAAGTTGAGCATTTTATCACAAAAACATAGGAGTCTCCCCTCATCTAAGTGATTACCTTTGATCAAAATATCAAAGAGTTTAACATCCTCACTAAAGATTCACTCAAATCACTCAAGGTGTTTAAGGACATCAATAAAAGCACTCATTAGTCAATATGAAAAGTTATTACCATAGGCTTGCTTGAAAATCAAATCTCCACCACTATATATTGAGTTGATACATCAATCAAAAAGGTCTTTTTAGAGGGTTGTAATGTGGCTTTGGTTAGGGGGTGTGGTCACAAGCTGAAAGAAGATGTTATAATCGAGATTGAATTGAAAAATTACCTAGCTAGAAATATAACTAGTCATCAATTGAATACAAGTGAGCTTCTTCTCAGAATATGGAATTAACAATCAAGCTAAAAAATGACGAATTACTACTAATATGCATGTAAGTATTTTTTTTAGAACAAGTTAAATATTTAGAAGCACAAAACATAACTAAGCAATTTATTCAAATCAAATCTTGACAAAAATATGGATTAAATTAGGGGATTTCAACAATAATGGGTTATGGGTTAATATTGAGGGTAAATCAATTAATGGCTTGTTAGGCTCAAAAGCGTTAATTATGGAGGTAGGCTTTTATGGAGTGAGTGGGTTAAACCTAAGTGCCTTTATCATCTTGACATATCAAATTAAATGGTGTGGTTTTGACATGCATAATCAAGTAAGTTCTAGAATAACAAATCAAAACTGATGCACTCATAATGAAAGTGAGCATAAAAGGAATAAAATATGCTCTAAAGGCTTAAGATCTCACAAAAATTATGGCTTTTTGATGTTCAAACTTGTGAATTTCAACTCAAGATAATACCTAAACTTAAGGAAACAACCTAAAAGTTTTTAATTCTTCAAAAATCAACTTATCATGCTTGATTCCCTAATGTCTTAAAGTTTAAACAATCAATGCATAAATACCCATGTTTTAATTCAAGACATATCAATAAAAATCATAAATTAATCAGAATTTATTCTAATAGTGATATGAGTGATTCACGTGAGAATAAGACAGAATTCAGGGATTTCTAATGATGATATAAAAGACCCCCCACACTTAAGGTGTACATTCCCTCAATGTACAAAGAAAGATATATTGACAAAGATTGATTTATAATCATAAGATAGGGAGAGAAGTGAAACTTCCTAAATGATGAATGAACTCCTTGAATTGGAGTCATGGAGAATAAACGGCCACGACAATGATGAGAGTGGAGAAGGATACTCTGGTGGTGGTAGAGGTTCATTAGTCCATAAGTCCTGCGCCGTTGGAGTTTTTAGTTCCTGTTTAATGATGAGCTTTGGAGCTCTTTATGACTGTGATAAAATCAGGAACTCTTTAGGAAATATAATAAAGCATATTTACTCGTAATGAAATAGCCGAGAATAAAAATTGTAAAAACTCAAGATAAAATAGTATTAATAGGAAATAAAAAGTAATTTCAAAATATAACGATAACGCTAAAATAGATAATAGGTGTTTATAGAGAAATTGGGGCACACGGCCGTGGGGCAAGCCCGTGTGCCTTCGTTTCAGCTCGTGCATTTCGTGGTTTTCGAAATTGGATGCATTGTTGTATATGGCCATGTTGCACGGCCGTGTCAATCTTCGATCACTTCTCCTATGCCCGTGTATGCAGACACACGCCCGTGTTATTGTGACAGTGTCGACCACGGGGCTGGGCACAGACGTGTCGAACGCCTGTGCTAAATTAACCGGTTAGCCCACAGTTTCAAAACACGGACGTGTCGCACGCTCGTGTTATTTTGGCGGTTTCACCCACGGCCATGTCGCACGGCCATGGCAACTTATCGCATCCTGTGTCGGGGAAAAAAGTTTTGCCCTGTTTTCACACGGCCGCAGCGCACGGCCGTGTTTCATCCTGTGGCATGTGCACGGTCTACAGCACGCCTGTGTGCCTGGCCGTGTGGTTTTGAAAATCCTGTGTTCAGTGACTCAGTTAGTGAATTTAATGTTAAAGACTAAAATTTAAAGAAGTTAGCACCGTTAGTGCTCGGGGTGCCTTCCGAGAAGCGCTTGTTTATAGTCTAAGGTTGACTTTACATTGTGGGTGTATTTAGGTAACTTCATGAAGCCATAGCTCCTTTTTATCGTTTTTGAAATTCTCACCGTTATACATTTTGAGACGATGTCCATTTACCTTAAAAGTGCCTTGTGATAGATGACTTACCTCTACTGTACCATATGGAAATACAGTTTGAACTACGAAAGGACCTGACCATCATGATTTAAGCTTTCCAGGAAACAATTTGAGCCTCGAGTTATATAACAGGACAAGATCTCCAACTTCAAATTGCCTTCGTTGCTTCAAACGGGCATCGTGGCGGCACTTCATCGCTTCCTTATATAAGAGTGAATTTTCATATGCATTGGCTCGCCACTTATCTAACTCGTTCAACTGCATCAACCTGTTTTCACTTGCAAGTTTGGGGTCAAGGTTTATAAATTTTATAGCCCAAAATGCCTTGTGTTCCAACTCAAACGGTAGGTGACAACTTTTCCCATAAACAAGTCTTTAAGGTGATGTTCCTATGGGAGTCTTAAAAGCAGTACTATAAGCCCATAAAGCATCATCTACTTTCATCGCCCAATCCTTTCTGTTTAATTCTACTGTCTTTTCTAGGATACATTTAGGCTCTCGGTTCGCTACTTCGACTTGGCCACTAGTTTGAGGGTGATAAGAGGTAGCTATTCTGTGATGAACTCCATATTTCTTGAGGGTCTTGTCAAATTGGGTGTTACAAAAATGAGTACCCCTATCATTGATAATTGCTCTAGGTGTACCAAATCGAGAGAAAAGTTTCTTGAGGAATCGTACTACTACTCTAGCATTATTAGTAGGTAAAGCTTGGGCTTCTACCCATTTGGACATATAATCAACAGCTACTAAGATGTATTTATTCCCGAATGAACTAGGGAATGGACCCATGAAGTCGATACCCCAAATGTCAAATATTTCACATGAGAGCATATATGTCTGAGGCATTTCATCACGTTTAGATATATTACCTGTCCTTTGACATTTGTCGCAAGAAGTAACATACCTGTTGGCGTCTTTGAATAGAGTGGGCCAATAAAAACCTGATTCGAGGACTTTATGTGCGGTCTTATTTCCACCGTAATGTCCTCCAGCTGGTCCTGAGTGGAAATGTTCCAAGATTTTCAATGCTTCTGTCCTTCTAACGCATCTCCTAATGATTTGATTTACACATTTACGAAAAAGAAAAGGATCTTCCCAGAAGTAGTTTTTCACATCAGTGAAGAATCGCTTCTTTTGCTGATGTGTCAACCTTTTTAGGATAATGTTAGCGGTTAAAAAATTTGCAATATCTGCAAACCAAGGTACCTCAGAATCAGATATAGCAAAAAATTTGTTCTTTAGGGAATGAATCATTTATTTCAATGTCATTTGGTTCTTTGGTACTTGAGTTTTCAAGCCTGGAGAGATGGTCAACCGCAAGATTTTCAGCCCCTTTCTTATCCTTAATCTTCAAGTCAAATTCCTGTAATAATAAGATCCATCGAATAAGTCGAGGTTTTTGATAAACCGTAAATTATACAAATTTTTGCCCCATATTTAATGCATTTTATGGATGATTCCTCATTAGAATTGGTGAATTCGATGCTCCTAATGCTTTAATTTCATGTTTTATACTTAGGAGAGTATAGGAGAGTGAAAGGAACGAGAAACGGGCCAAAAATAGAGAAAATGGGCCAAAGTACGAACTCAACACAGCCTGGACTTCCTCACACGGGTAGCCCACACAGCCGTGCCAACTTGGCAGAATCGAAGCACGATTCACATAGGCAGACCACACGGCCGTGTCAATTTGGCAGGCTCGAACACAGCCTAAAGTAATCGAACACAGGCGTGTGCTACGGGTGTGTCCCTACCGAGCCCAAGTTGAGCCCAATTCAGAAAAGGCTAATTTTGAGGGCCTCTAGGCATTCCAAAGCCTATAAATACACCCTAGAGGAGGAAGAAAACGGAGACGGAGAATAGCGAGTAAGGAATTACTCCAAGGAAGCTGATTGATCCATCTCAGAAGCTGGATTCATCATCAAGACTGAAGATCTCTCCTCAATTTCCCTTCAGGAGTTCTGGGTTTTCTTTATATTTTGTATTCTATATTCTTCTGAGATGTTTTCTTATTTAGTTATGAACTAAAACCCCTAAATACCTAAGGGAATGAAACCTATGACGAATCTTGTTATTATTTTCTGAATCGTATGATAAATATTTAACTTATTCTTAATTATGTGTTCTTAATTCTTGTTTTGATATCCCAGGATACTGATTCAAGATAAGCTCTTATTCAGAGGAGGAATAGACCCTGGCTAAGAGTACATTTATCATAATTAAGCGGAGTTGATTGCGCACCTAGAAATAGGGTGAAACCTAATAAGGGATCCATAGATCGAGTTAATGCAACCCTAGAGTGTTAATTAGAGAAAAGTCTCGGTTATTCAATCTAGGGATTAGATATTATTTGTCTTGAATAGGGATAATAACATAACTTAGGGATCTCTACGGAACAAGTTGAATGAATAAATCATCCGATTCGGAGTCAGAATAACAAGTAAAGTCTAGGTGGATTTTTCATTAGGTATTGTCTTAAGTCAATCGATTTTCCCAAAAGCAATTCCCCAGTTCTTTTCTCTGTGCGTTCTTAGTTTAGATAATTAGTTAATTAAAAAAAACCTCATTATTCTTAGGCTAGATAATAAAAAAAGTTATTACTAGTACTTTTAGTTCCTTTGGGTTCGACAATCCGGTCTTGCTAAACTATACTACTGTTCGATAGGCACACTTGCCTACATCACGATAATAGTTAGTTCAAGAATGAGTAATTATAAATATTTAAAACCTATAACAAAATCTCGCGATCAATTTTGCATTAGTTTTAGTCAAAAGGCGGCCAAGAGCGGAATGGTCAGTGTAAATGACAACTTTAGACAATATTAAACATGAACTAAATTTATCGAATGCAAAAACCACAGCTAGCACCTCTTTCTTTGTGGTGGTGTAGTTTTCTTGTGCGGCTGTCAAAGTCCTGCTAGCATAATAGATAGGTTGAAAATGTTTATCTCTTCGCTGTCCCAAAACTGCACCTACTTCAAAATCACTCGCATCACACATTAGTTCAAAAGGTGAATTCCAATCAGGTGCAACTATAATTGGAGCTTTAGTCAGTTTATCCTTTAACGTATTAAATGCTTTTAAACACTCCCGATCAAAATTAAAAGGCACATCTTTTTCTAGTAATTTAGTCAAAGGCTTGGCTATTTTAGAAAAGTCTTTACTAAATCTTCTATAAAACCTAGCATGTCCTAAGAAGCTCCTAATAGCCTTAACCGAATTAGTGGGTAGTTTTTCAATAGTTTCAATTTTAGATTTATCAACCTCAATCCCTCTACTAGAAATTTTATGTCCTAACACAAAACCTTCTTGAACCATAAAGTGACATTTTTCCCAGTTAAGCACAAAGTTTGTTTCCTCACATCTTATTAACACTTGTTTTAAATTTTTTAGGCAAAGATGGAAAGAGTTACCGAAAACCGAAAAATCATCCATAAATACCTCTATGATATCTTCGACGAGTTCGTCAAAAATGGCCATCATACAGCGCTGAAAAGTAGCAGGAGCATTACATAATCCAAAAGGCATTCTACGATAAGCAAACGTACTATATGAACATGTAAATGTCATCTTTTCTTGATCTTTAGGAGCTATTGGGATTTAGAAATAGCCAGAGAGTCCATCTAAAAAGCAGTAATACATGTGTCTTAGTAATCTTTCAAACATTTGGTCAATGAATGGAAGGGGAAAGTGGTCTTTTCTCGTGGCATCATTTAGCTTCTTATAATCAATGCACACTCTCCTACTTGTGTCTGTCCTTGTTGGGATTAATTCATTCTTTTCATTGGCTACAACAGTCATGCCTCCTTTATTAAGAACAACCTACACTGGACTCACCCAAGAACTGTCAAAAATAGGATAAATAATTCCAGCATCTAGGAGTTTAATTACCTTAGCTTTAACAACTTTCTTCATGTTGGGGTTCAGTCGTCTTTGGGCTTGCACGCATGGTTTATATTCATTTTCCATTAAAATTTTGTGGGTGCAAAAAGAAGGGCTGGTCCCTTTAATGTCAGAAATTTTCCAAGCTATGGCCCTTTTATGCTCTTTCAAAACTTAGAGTATTTCCTCTTTCTCCTTGGGTTGTAAGTTGGATGCAATAATTACAGGTAATGTGGAATTATTTCCAGGGAATGCATATTCCAAGTGATTCGGCAATTGTTTAAGTTCCAGTTTGGGAGGTTTGTCAATAGAGGGTTTTTGCTTAAGTTCATCTTTTACCTTAATTCCCTCATATGCTGCTAGTTTTGGGGAGGTTTCATTGGAGTTTAGTTCGGTTCCTATTTCAGAATCATCCTCTATCCATTTTCCTTGGGTGAGACACAGATCCATTGTGTCCTTGTGTGTGATTTCTTAAAAAGAATCTTGAGTAGCATGATCAATAGAGTTGATAAAATAATATGAGTTATCCTGTTCTCTAGAAAATCTAATGACATCATAAATTTTAAAAATAATCTCTTCGTCACCTACTCTAAGTACCAATTTACCATCACCCACATCAATTATAGCTCTAGCAGTGGCTAAAAATGGCTGACTTAAAATTAAAGGCACCTCAACATCTTCATCCATGTCGAGCACAACGAAATCAACAGGGAATATAAATTTATCTACTTTTACAAGTACATTCTCTATAATTCCCCTAGGATATTTAACAGATTTATCAGCTAATTGAATACTCATCCTAGTGGGTTTAGGTTCCCCAAGACCAAGTTGTTTAAACATTTTATATGGCATCAAATTAATGCTGGCACCTAAATCAGCTAGTGTTTTATCAACATTCAAACTACTAATTAAATAGGGAATAGTAAAACTTCCTGGGTCTTTCAGTTTGGTTGGCAGTTTGTTTTGGAGTATAACTGAGCACTCTTCATTAAGCTCCACTATAGATAAGTCTTCAAACTTCCTTTTTGTTTGTTAGAAGCTCCTTTAAGAATTTTGCATATGTAGGCAGGCATCTGCAATATAGCTTTAACAAAAGGTAAGTTAATATGCAGTTGTTTAAAAAGTTTAAGAAATTTACCGAATTGTGCATCCATGCGGTCGTTCTTCAACTTTGCTGGGTATGGGATTGGTGGTTTATATTCTTTTGGCATCAAGTTGTCATTGTTTTCGGGTTCGGCCTCATTTCTGTCAGCTTCTTGTTGTGGCTTCTTTTCAGATTCAGCTAACACTTTCCCACTCCTTAGTGTAACTGATTTCACGTGCTCTTTTGGGTTGGGTTCAGTGTTACTAGGTAGACTTCCTAATGGTATTTCAGATATCAATTTAGTGAGCTGTCCAATCTGAGTTTCAAACCCTTGGATTGATGCTTGTTTATTTTTGAGTGTCGTCTCGGTTTTCTGAAAATGAGTTTCTAACACCGAGATGAATTTGTTAGCAGCTCCTCAAGGTTCAGCTTTTTCTCCTGCTGGTATGGTGGATGCTGAAAGCCTGGAGGGGGTGGTGGTCTCTGATTTCCTTGGCCTCCCCATGAAAAATTTGTGTGATTCCTCCAACCTACATTGTAAGTATTGCTATAAGGATTGTTTTGAGATCGAGGATTGCTACCCATGTAATTTAACTGCTCGTTCTCCATGTTGTGGCCATAAGGTGGGTATTCTGAACTGCTTGATCCACCTCCACTTGCTTCGCACTGAATTACTGGGTGAACCTGTGAAGAGTTAAGAAAACCATCAATTTTCTTATTCAAGAGTTCTATCTGATTAGAGAGCATGGTGACCGAATCGACGTTATAAACACCGACTGTTTTCATTGGCTTTGTCCTCATGACTTGCCACTGATAGCTATTTAGTGATATCTCCTCTATAAATTCATAGGCATCTTTAGGTGTCTTATTATTGATGGTTCCGCCAGCAGCTGCGTCAACCATCTGTCGAGTCGAAGGGTTCAGGCCATTGTGAAATGTTTGGACCTGTAGCCAGACTAGTAACCCATGGTGAAGGCATCTTCGCAAAAGGTCCTTGTATCTCTCTCATGCATCGTAGAGTGTTTCTAAATCCATCTGCACAAAAGAAGAGATATCATTACGTAATTTAGCCATTTTAGCCAACAGAAAATATTTTAATAAAAACTTTTCAGTTATTTGTTCCCAAGTAATGATAGACCCTTGTGGTAATGAATTCAACCATTGTTCAGCTTTGTTTCTCAACGAACAGGGAAACAATCGAAGGCGAATGGCATCATCAGAAATGCCATTTATTTTAAAAGTGTCGCAAAATTCTAAGAAATTTGCCAAGTGAGCGTTGGGATATTCGTCCTACAAACCATCAAACTGAACAAATTGCTATATCATTTGAATTGTGTTAAGTTTCAGTTCAAAAGTATTTGCAGTTACAGCAGGTCTAACTATGCTTGATTCAGTTCCTGTTAAAGAAGGTTTAGCATAATCATACATAGCGCGCGGAGCAGGATTCTGATTAACAGCAATCGCAGGAGGTAGTGGATTTTCTTGGTTTTCAGCCATCTCCTCGATTATGGTTAAAGTATCGTCCTCTTGCTCTTTTGTGTATTGTAAGCTTCGCCTTATTTCTCTTTGGTTTCTGCGAATTGTGCGATCGAGCTCACTATCAAACAGTAATGGTCCTGACGGGTTTCTTCTAGTCATAAACTAGAAAAACCTGTCAGAAGAGAATAAATGAAGAATTAGAAAAGAAAATAAAAATTTAAATTGCAATAAAAGTACAATGACTAAAGTAATAAAAATCTAGTGTTCCTAATTCCTAGTTCCCCGAAAACGGCACCAAAAACTTGATACGTGATATTCGCGATAGGTTTTAAATATTTATAGTTAATCGTTTTTGAAACTAACTATTATCACGATGAAGGCAAGTGTACCTATTGAACAGTAGTATAGCTTTAGCAAGACCGGATTGTCGAACCCAAAGGAACCAAGAGTACTAGTAATTAGTTTCTTTTTATTATTTAGCCTAAAAATTAATAGATTTGTTTATCTAAACTAAAAATGAACAGAAAGAAAATTTAGGAAAATAATTTTTAGAAAATTCGATTGATGAAGACAACACCTAAGGAAAAATTCACCTAGACTTCACTTGTTATTTGACTTTGAATCAGACGATTTATTCATTTGACTTGATCCGTAGAAATCCCTAAGTTATATTATTACCTCTCTCGAGACTAGTAATGTCTAACCCTAGGTTGAATAATTGAAATCTCTTTCTAATTAACACCCTAAAATTGCATTAACTCAAACTATGGAATCCCTTATTAGGTTTCACCCTAATCTGGAAAAATCTTATCACCCTATCTCTAGGCGTGCAATCAACTCCACTTATTTATGACAAATTTACTCTTAGACAGGGTCTATTCCTCATCTGAATAAGAGCTTAACTTGGATCAGTATCCTAGAATATCAAAACAAGAATTAAGAACACATAATTAAGAACAAGTCAAATATTTATCATACAATTCATAAATAATAACAAGATCTGTCTTAGGTTTTATTCCCCTTAGGTATTTAGGGGGTTTAGTTCATACTTATGAAAGAAAACATCTCAAAAGTATAAAGATAACAAAACATAAGAAAACCCAAAACTCCTGAAGGAACTTGAAGGGAGATCTTCAGTCTTGATAATGAATCTATCTTTTGAGATGGATTAATTGGCTTTCCTTGAGTAATTCCTTGCTTCCTACTCTCCGTCCCCCTTCTAAGTGCCTCATCAGGTGTTTAAATAGGCTTTAGAATGCCTAAGAGCCCCCAAAATTGGCCTTTTCTGAATAGGGTTATACTTGGGCTCGGTAGGGACACGGCCGTGTGACATGCTCGTGTGCGATTACTCTAGCCTGTGGTCAAGGCTGTTGAACAGGCATGGGCATGTAATATACCCGTGTAAATCGTACTTCAATCCTGCCAAAGGGACACGATAGTGTGACACGCCCGTGTGAAAGTCCAGGCCGTGTTGATTTCCCATGGGGGTCTATTTTTTCTGTTTTCAGTTTGTTTCTCGTTCTTTTTACTCTTCTATGCTCACCTAAGTATAAAACATGAAATTAAAGGATTATGATCATCAAATTCACCAATTCTAAGGAGAAACCATCCATAAATGTGCTAAGCATGGGACAAAAATATGTATAAATTACGGTTGCTAAGCATGGGATAAAAATATGTATAAATTACGGTTTATCAAGGTTATTGCTAATAGATTTAAAGTGGTTTTTCTGAAGATCATTGGACCTAAACAAGTTGGATTTCTCACAAGAAGAAATATAAATGATAACATCATCAGTTTCCAGGAAGTGATACATTCTATAAAAAGTAAGCAAAAGAAAAAACGTTGGATGGGCATTAAAATTGATCTCGAGAAGGCTTATGGTCACATTCGTTGGGATTTCATAGATGCTTCTCTACAGGTAGCAGGCATTACTAACTTTCTTTGTAATGTCATTTTGCTGGCTATTTCTAGTTCAACTATGTAGGTGCTTTAGAGTGGAGTGCCATCCCAAAAATTCAAACCGGTAAGAGGAGTTCATCGACGATGCTCGTTTTCACCTTACCTTTTCATTCTTTGTATGGAGTGGCTAGGGCATGTTATTCATATGGCCATGGCAGATGGTAGAGGGTCACCTATCTGATTGTCTAGATCAAGTCCGTCCATTTCTCAAACTTTTTTTGCAAATGACTTGATTCTTTTTGGCCATGCGGAAGAGAAGCAGGCACGAGTTATCAAGAAAATTTTAGACACAATTTGTATTTTTTCGGGGCATAATGTTAATCTGCAAAAGTTGAATATGTTTTTCTCTAAAGGGGTGGATGAAGACATTCAAAGGCATATTAGTGGATTTTTTGGGTTCCAAGTGGTGCAAAGTCTTGGTTCGTATTTAGGGGTCCCCTCTTTCAAGGTTACGAATAATACTTTGCGCTTTGTCATTGATAAGGTGCGTAGTAAACTTTGTAGTTGGGACGCTAGACAACTCTCTCTAGCAGGTAGAATTACCTTAGTTCAATTGGTCTTGTTATCAATTTCGAGTTACTTTATTCTATCGATGATGATCCCAAAAGGTTTATGTGATGAGATCGAAGTTATGGTTAGACAATTTATTTCAGGATCCACTAGTGGAAATAAAAAAATAACTTTGGTAAGTTGGGATTTGATATACCAACCTAAATCGCATGGTGGTCTTGGTATAAGGTTTTTACGTGATCATAATACTTCTTTCATGATGAAGTTCGGGTTTAATTTAGTTTCTAATTCTTCTTCTTTAAGGGTTAATGTGCTTCGATCTAAATATGGGGTTTAAAGTGGATTGCTAAAATCAATATCGAAGGGACGGTGTTCTTTATTGTCGAGATCTTTATCGAGGATTGGCCTCTCATACGTGAGAATTTGCTTTGGTTAGTTAGAGATGGGCATAGTATTAATTGTTGGAGGGATTCTCGGATTCCTAATGTTGGGACCGTGTGCAAAAGGATAGCTTGCAATTCTAGCTTGGATATGGATTGTACCCTTAGTGATATGGTCACAGAAAATGGGGATTGGAACTTAGATTTCTTCCATATTTGGTTACCTGAAGATATCATTCAACAGATTGTAGGGATCCTGCCACCTCAACTAAATTCTGGCATGGATAGAATTATTTGGGGGGACCATCTCAATTAAAAGTGTGTATAAGAAACTTCAGGAAGATTCATGGAATGCAAAAGAAGATGTTTGGAAATTACCGTGGAAATATCAAGGACCACAAAGGGCTAGAGTGTTCATTTGACTTGTAATTAAACACTGTTTGCTCATTAATGTTGAAAGGATACGGAGAGGATTGGGAACAGATACTACTTGTGGTACATGTGGCTAGAATTATGAAAGTGTCCTTCATGTTCTATGGGATTGCACAACGGCAAGGGAAATATGGATGCAGTAAACAATCTATTTTTTTGTAGGGTCTTTACACGAATAAATGGTGCTTAATCTACGGAATCAGCAAGCTGTAAACCTAGTGAGAGGCGTCAATTGGTCTTGTCTGTTTGGGATTATCATTTGGCGCATTTAGAAGAATTGGGACCTACGTATATTTTAAGGCCTTTCATGGACCATTGATGAGGTTACCAAAGCTTCTCTGTGTTGGGCAAAGCAGTATGTTTTGGTGTTAGGTTTGCATGTCACTAAATTTTCAAGATCAAATTTCGGTTCTGTTTCTTTGGGCGGTTGGGTCTATTTAAACACAGATGGTTCGGTAAATCTATGGATATGTTTGCAGTAGCTGGAGGGCTTTTGCGAGATCGTAATGGGAATTGGATTGTTGGATTCACAAGGTATTTGGAAATTGTGAAGTTATTGATTTAGAATTATGGGGCATCCTAGATAGGTTGTAAATTTCTCTTGATCGCGACTTTCGAAAAGTTATCATTCGGACAGACAATCTTGAAGCTGTTAACCTAATTCATGAAGGAGTTTGCGAATGTTCTAATTTTGCTCTAGTTAGGAGAGTACTTTCATTTTTAAAGCTTTTGAGCCACTAGAATCTTCAACATATTCCCAGAGAAGAGAATAGAATTGCAGATATGATAGTCAAGCTTAGGCAAGACAGGGAACCGGGTTGTTGTTGGTTGATAAGAATTATGTGATGAGTTTTATTAATATTTGATAATTGAGTTGTAATTTCTTTTTCACCAAAAAATAAAAATAATTTTGATTTGATATATATATTATCATTAAAATTGCTGTCACCTTAATTTATTTTAAATGAGTTAATGTATCTAAAAATAATTTTTTTTGGTGAAAAAGAAATTACAATTCAAATAATAGACATTAAGAAAAATCCATTAGGCAGGACTCATCTAACAACTCTAAGCCCAATTCTCTAACTCGTACTGTTTTGACTATTTTGTCAGTAAGTTTATTATCTTCATGAGAAATGTGATGAAGATTCCAATGAGTTAGACACTTCAATTACATGCGAAATCTTCTTACTAAAGAAGAATTAGAATCTCTGCGAACATCTTCATATATGAGGTTAACAGTTTCAAGACTATCGGTCCGAATGGAGACTCTTTGAAAGCCTCGGTCAAGTGCAATTTTTAAACCATCTAAATTGTCCCAAAGTTCATAATCAAGCACTGCGCAATTTCCCAAATACATGTTAATCTGATAATCCACTTCCCATTTTGGTCATGTAGTCCTCCAGCTGTAGCGAACTTATCCACTGATTTAACCGAACCATCTGTGTTCAAATAACCCCAACTGTCCAAAGAGCAAGGGACAACAAATGATGGAGAAGATTTATTGACATGCAACTTCGACACAAAAAGATACTGCTTTGCCCAACTTAGTTAGGCCTTAATAACTTCTTTAGAACTCTAAGAAAGACCTTGAAAGATGTATAAATTCCAATTCTTCCAAATGTGCCAATTTAAAATCCCAAATAGGCAAAACCAATTAACTTCTCCCACCAAGGTAGACAAATGTTGATAGTTGAGGCTGTGCTCTAGCTAATCTTGAAGAGACCTTGAAAAAAATAGAGTGTTTACTTGTTGAAATTAGCTTAATCCAAATATGCATTGCTGCTTTGCAATCTCAAAGAACGTGAAGAACAATTTCATAACTATGACCACAAATTTTGCAAGCAATTCCAACACCAATCCCTCTTCTTGTTCTTTCTGCATTAGTAAGAAGACGTTGCTTAAGGACAAGTCATATGAAAACTCTAGCCCTTTGAGGTCCATAATATTTCCACGACAACTTCCAAGTAATATCCTTCGTACTCCATGACTCTTCCCGCAGCTTCCTATATGCATTTTTAATTGAAAAAGCACTAGACGTGGTACCCCTCAAATGATTCTATCCATACTGGAATTAGCTTGAGGAGGTGGATCACCCATAATCTGCTGAACGATCTCTTTAAAAAGCCAAAGATGAAAGAAATCTAGATTCCAATCCCTATTTTCTGTAACCATGTCACTACGTGTACAATCCATATCTAGATTAGAATTGGGAACAATCTTTTTACACAAAGGCCCAATGTTCGGAACCCAAAGGTCTCTAGTGACTGCTTTGAATGTCGTATTTAGAACGAATCACATTAACCCACAGAGTAGAAGAATTAGACATTAAGTGAAACCCTAGCTTTATCATGAACTACATATTATGATCTCTTAATGAGCTTATACCAAGCCCATCGTGGGATTTAGGTTGGCAAATCGTATATCCCAACTTACCAAAGCAATATTTTTGCTACTATTGGAGGACCCCCAAATAAATTGCCTAACCATAACTTCAATTTCATCACACAAGCCATTAGGAATCATCATCAACTGTATGAAGTAACTTGGGATCGAAAGCAAAACTAATTGAGCCAATGTTATTCTTCCATCTAAAGAAAGTTGTTTAGCATCCCAGCTACAAAGTTTATTTCACACTTTGTTAAACAGAAACCATAGAGTATTATTTGTAACCTTCAATATCTTTTGCACTCCCTTAGAGAAACGCAATTTTGGTTTTTAAAAATTAATGTTATGTTTCAAATACGTACAAAACTTGTTCAAAACTTCTTTGATAACTTACACATGCTTTTCCTCTGCATGTCCAAAAAGGATCAAATTGTCTGGAAAAAAAAAAGATGGGAAAGAGGCGTACCTGTTCTAGATAGCCGTATGGGAGACCATCTATCAGCTTCTATGGCCGTACGAATGCCATGTCCTAGCCACTCAATACATAAAATAGAAAGGTAAGGTGAGAGTGGGCATCCTTGACAAACCCCTTTTACTAATTTGAATTTCTGAGTAGGCACTCCATTCCAAAGCACTTGCATAGTGGAATTAGAGATAGTTGACATAATGACATTGTGAAGAAAGTTAGGAATACTTACAGCTTGAGGAGAAGTGTCAATGGAATCCCAACGGACACGATCATATGCTTTCTTGAGGTCGATTTTAATGGCCATCCACCATTTGTTCTTTTGCTTCTCATGGAAGGTATAACCTCTTGAGCTATAATGATATTGTCATTAATATTCCTCCTTGCTACAAAATTGGCTTGCTTCAGACCGATAACATTTGGGAACACCACTTTAAATCTATTGGCAATGACCTTCATTATTAATTTGTATAAGAGAGAGTATAGATTGATGGGGCGAAATTGTGAGAAACTCTCTGGATTTTGAACCTTCAGCAAAAGAAAAATAAGGGAATTATTGAGATCCGGGTCAATGTTATCTTTAGCGAAAACTCGCTTAACCCACTCACAAACCGAAGGATCAAAATGCTTTTACTGACTTTGATGAAAAGGGCATGGAAACCATCACTACCTGGAGCTTTTAACCGTGTCATGTCAAATAGGGTCTTTTTAATTTCTTCATCAGAAACCGACTCCTTGTTCAGGAGGAGGGAAAGAACTAGTATAAAGATGGCCCATTTTCCCTAGATGTTGACCATAAAGTTTTATTATAAAAATTAACTGCTTCTTGTTTCAATTCTTCCTCATCCATAATCCAATCCCATGCTTGATTTTTTAAGATATCAATACAGTTGCATTTTCTTCTCTATAAAGTCCTTTTGTGGAATAATTTTGTATTCCACTCTCCAAAAATTAGCCAATCGTACCTTGCCTTTTGGTGCCATAACAATTCCTCATGATGTAACATTGATTCCAATTCTTCTCGGGTCTCCAACTCAACTTGATTCAAATAAATCAAACTTCCATGATCAATCGTCTTCTAGATATTTTCAAGTTTCTGAATCAACTTATTCTTATGATGAATGATTTGACCATATACTTCCTTTTTCCAAAGTTTGACTTGGCCAGTGAAAAAAGAATGTGTGCCTGACATTTCTCGAACAACCCTAATTTTCTATAAAAAGCTCGAGAAAGTCGGATGTTCAACCCAACCTGCTAAGAAATGAAAGGGTCTCCCAATATTAGCCTGAATTGAAGGCATGAGAGATAATTTAAGGGGCCTGTGATCCAATTTGAGCTTCGGTAGATGAAATACTCTAGAAAAAGGGAACTGGATACTCCAAGAATCATTACAAATTGCTTTATACAACCTTTCAAAGATCACTCCTCTATTTCAAGTGAAATTTAAACCACTAAAACCCAAATTCTGAATGGCCATTGAATCCATGAATTCACTCAAGAGAGTGCATCTTTTCCCAATAACCCAACCTCTTTTCTTTTCACAAGAAGAAAGGAAAAAGTTAAAATCCCCAATAGCCAATCATGGAGAGCCATCCATTGGCACAAAATTATTAAGATGCTTTCATAACTGTCTCCTTTTTTGACTATCCGGGCTCCCATACAAAAAAGTAACCAAAACTAGTTGTCTAAAAGAATCCCCAAAAACTCTAAGACAAATAAATTGAGAATGATTCTCCAGAATATCAACTGAAACCTAATCCCTCCACCCTATCCAAATACCACTAGAGAATCTTATTGCCTCCACACGATGAGAATATTGAAAACCAATTTTAGCTATAATTGAGTTTGCTTTAAAACCACTAACCCTTGTTTCCAAAAGGTCGATAAATCTAGTTTATGCTCCCTATTATACTATTGAAAAATACGAGGGGAACTTCAAGCTAGCACAACCCTGACTGTTCTAGAAAAAAATAGTGAAATTCATAGATACAAAATTAAAAGAAAAAGAAACTAAAAGATACCACCATTTTTAAATAGATGTGGGTCCAACGCCACCATTCTGTCCATAGAGATTCAGACATCAACGTCAGCTCCATGAACAGCTTGCGAATTAATTAAATTTTTCATCGAGTTCATTGTTTCTAGTAAAGGAATACGAGAATTTCTAGCACTCTTAAAATGACCTCCACTTTCTCGAATCGTACAGTTAAGGGATGTTCCACCATGGTTACTCCAAGTTGTTTTAGAACCACGCCCTCTGGAAACAAAAATAGATTTGTTAGAACTAATCAAACTATTTTTTTTATTACTTTTAGGGTGATTCAATTCATTATTTCCTTTGATGAGTATAGCTGAATGAAGATTTGGATCCAAAAAAATTCATAACCAAATTAACCACAGTTTCCTTGGGACTGTTAAAACTAGGATTATTATGCACAGAATATTCCCCCATATCCCTTGAAATGCATTCATAATTTGAAATAGAAATAGAAATAATCTGTAACACCCCTTATTCGTATTCGATGCTGGAATAGGATACGAGGCATTAGCGGAGTCACATCGCAAGCAAACATACAATTTCGAGTCATAAATTTTCATCCAAATTAAAACCATTTTCATTCAAATATAAAGTCCCTAATATGAGCCTACGATGCCCAAAACATTCTTTGGAAGTGGTTCGGGACTAAACTGATAACTCCGGGAATTTTTACAAAACTTAAAAACTTTTAACCATGTACAGGGATCACATGCCCATGTGGTTTGGGTAACGCCTGTGTGGGCATGCCCTGTGGCTACACACGCCCGTGTCCCTAACCCATGTATCTCTCTGACTTGCAATCATGAACAAATTGATATCACACGACCAAGTCACACGCTTGTGTACTAGCCCGTGTGGATAATTAAAATTTCATAAAATAGGTGCAAACTTCACAAGCCTCGGACACACGCCCGTGCCTGAGGTCGTGTCCCTCAGACCGTTGAGGAAAACGCCCGTGTGCTCAATTCTAAGCATTCTATTTCTCAAAATTTAGGTTCAGGAAACATACGGCCAGAACACATGCATATGGGGCAGACCGTGTGTGTCACACGGCCTAAACACATGCCTGTGTGTCTACCCGTGTGGACAAATAAAGGCTATTTACTAAGCCATTTGTCACCTTCATTTACACCTACATATGCACAAGTTCAAGACATAATTCATAGCACACTTGGACAAACAATACATTCACAAACAACGCCAATTCATGTCATTTCATTATCACACATCACATACTTACAACATCATATTCTACCAAACCAAATAAACCAAACTCACATCCACAATTACGAACACATATACTTTTATCATGCATAATTCTTCATAAATTTCATAGCCTACCAATGAGCCAACCTAAACCATTCAACAACAATCTATTAAGCCACATTCAACCATTTATCAAGCATTTATAAACCACATCACGCGAGAGACTGTTGCACATGCATGCATATATAGATATATATAAGCTTACAACCAATTCAACCAAAATAAGCCAAGTTACATGGCCAAACACCATATCAAGCCTTTGACAATTACAAGCCAATACATTTGGCCAAATCCTTAATAACACATATAAAAAAAATGACCAAGTCTCTATACATGCCATAATCTCAAAATGTTTAAAATCATCGGTACCCAAAATAACAAATTGATAGTGTGATGTGATCTCTGACAATCTCCAGTCTGAGCTAGCTTGGTGACACTATAAAACATGGAAATTAAAACGGAGTAAGCTATATAGCTTAGTAAGCACGTATGTAAGATAAGCAAACCATACTATACATTAATCATGCAAGTAATATAACATAAGATAATATAATTTACCATAGCCTCATGATCATAATTCACTTCCATCACAACTTACCTTGAAATCGTCATTGCACGAAATAATAATCATAAGCTTTGAGTACATACCTGTACCATTGTGTAATAATTTCATACTTAGTCTCATCGTTGTCATACCAAATGAACCATTCGGAATAATAATATCTGATACATGGGAAACCTTGCACACTAGGTGCCACATATATAGCTATTGCTACCTTTATCTCATAACACACATGTGCTAGCTCTCGAGCTATCAATGGGCCTGCTCACACAAGTTGTCAATCGAGACGTAGCTGCACGGTGCTACTCACACAAGCAGTCAAGTAACTATAACATATGTCGATATACTCAGCCATAAGTAGGATGTACAGGACCAGCACTCGAAATCACATAACATAAAACCCTAGTAACATGTCACTTGTATCCTAATCTATTCCCAAGGTTCGATTAGGGTTTCTCGCTTGCCAAATCGTAGTCAAATATGTTCATAAGGTTGATTTCACAATTCATGCATAAATTAAAGCAATTAAAATAAATTTAAAGTAAAGCTTATTTAACATACAAACTTACCTCGGTTACAAAAATGACTATTAGTTTGATTTAGTCCACAACCTTGTTCTTTCCCCGGTCTAAACTCAAACTTTATTTTTCTTGATTTATAATATTAAATTTAACTTATTTAATCATCACATTATTCAATTCAGCTCAAAAACAGACTATGACAAAAATTACATTTTTACCCCTAAACTTTTGACATTTTACATTTTAGTCCCTAGGCTTGTAAAATGATTTTCATCCAATTTCTTCATTACCCAAGCCTAGCTGAACCTTTTTCATGCTCATGAAAGCCCACATTTTCCATTTATTCACATTTTACCACACATTTTACAACCTTTGACAATTAGGTCATTTTTTGACATTTTCATTAAAAATTACTTTGTAAATGTTGTTTAACTAACAATAAACATGCATTTTCTACCATTAAACATCAAAATAAAAGCTTATTCAACATGGGTAAAATTTTAGACTTTGATTTTCTTTCAAATTAGTCCTTAGAATAGCTAGATCAAGTTACAACATTCACAAAAACGTAAAAATTATTAAAAACGGGACAAAAACGGACTTACAATCGAGTTTGGAAACTTGGCCAAAATCTTAGCTATGGTTTCACCCAAATTTTCGGCTATATGGACTAAATTGAAGAAGATGGCATCTTTTATTTAGTTTACTTTGGCTTTATTTACTAGATTACCAAAATGCCCTTCACGTAAACTTTGAAAATTTTCCTAACCATGTCCATTTTTGTCCATACTAAAATATATTGTCTAATTACCATTTAAGGACCTCCAATTTAAAATTTCATAACAAATTAATACCTTTAGCCTATAGAACTCAAATTTTGCACCTATGGTTAGAGAAACTCAAATTTAGTACTCAATCGATAAAATTTCTTAACGAAATTTTCACACAATTATTCTATCATGCTGTAGACCTTAAAGAAATAATAAAATAAACATTTCTACTTCAAATTTGTGGTCTCAAAACCACTGTTCTGATTTGACCCAAAAACGGGCTATTACAACTCTCCCCCCTTTTGGGATTTTCATCCCCGAAAATCTTACTAGAAAAGAGGTTAGGGTACTATTTTCTCATAGCTTCTTCGAGTTTCCACATAGCTTATTCGTCCCCGTGTCATTGCCACAAAACTTTCACTAGTGCTATTTCTCAACTGTTTAACCTCTCGAGCTAACACTTTTATCGGTTCTTCACCATATGTCCTATCGGGTTGAATCACAATCTCTGTTGGAGAAATCACATGCGAAGGATCTGATCGGTATTGTCGCAATATCAACACATGAAATACATTGTGGATCTTTTCTAATTCTGACGGCAAAGCTAGTCGATATGCCACTGGCCGTATTCTTTCAATAATATCATACGGCCCAATGAAGTGCGAACTCAACTTGCCTTTGCGACCAAATCTAAGAATTTTCTTCCATTAAGACACTTTCAGAAACACTTTATCACCAACCTGAAATTCGATATCCTTCCGTTTCAAATCCGCGTACGATTTCTGTCGATCCGAAATTACTTTCAAACAATCACAAATTACTTTTACTTTCTCCTCAGTTTCTCTAACCAAATCAACCCCGTGAATTTGTTTCTCACTAAGCTCAGTCCAATACAATAGAGTTTGACAGTTGCGACAATACAATGCTTCATAGGTGCCATCTTAATACTCGATTGAAAACTATTATTATAAGCAAATTCGACTAAAGTTAGATATTTCTCCCAACTACCTTCGAATTCTAAAACACAACAACAAAACAAATCTTCGTGAATTTGAATCACTCTCTTAGATTGACCGTCGGTTTGCAGATGGAACACAGTACTAAAATTCAACTTTGTACCCAATACTTCTTGCAATTTCTTCCAAAATTGCAATGTAAACCTCGGATCTCTATCTGAAATAATAGAAGTAGGTACCCCGTGCAATCTAACAATCTCAGTAATGTACAACTCAGCCAATTTATCAAGTGAATAATCGGTACGTACCGGAATATAATGAGTCGATTTCGTCAATCTATCAACAACGACCTAAACAATATCTTTCTTTTGCGGAGTGTAATCCAGTTACAAAATCTATCGTAATTCTGGCCCATTTCCACTCGGGAATCATCACAGGTTGAAGTAAACCCGAAGGTACTTGATTTTCAGCTTTTACTTGTTGACAAATTAAACATCTCGATACGAATTCAGAAATATCTCATTTCATACCCGACCACCAATACAATTTCTTCAAATCATTATACATCTTCGTACTTCCTAGATGAACAGTCAAACAACCATTATGTACCTCATGAAGGATTTTCTAAATCAGGTCAGGATCTCTCGGTACACAAATCTTACCTCAGAACCTCAAACAATCATCAGGTCCAATATGATATTCTGAATCACTAATCAATTCACATTGAACTTTTTTAGTTTACAATTCGTTATCACCTTTCTGAGCTTCACAAATTTGCTGATGAAATACCGATCTAGCTTTCAACTCGGCAGAATCGATCCATCATCAGATAAAGTTAATCGTGTATTCATCGCTCTCAGAGTGAACTAAGACTTTCTACTTAAAGCATCTGCAACTACGTTCGCTTTCCCCGGGTGATAGTCAATCACTAACTCATAATCTTTCAATAGTTCGAGCCACCTCCGTTGTCACAAATTCAAATCTTTCTGAGTCATCAAATACTTTAAACTCTTGTGATTAGTAAAGATGCGACACTTCTCACCAAATAAATGATGTCTCCAAATTTTTAGAGCGAACACAATAGCAACCAACTCTAAGTCGTGTGTCAGATAATTCTTCTCGTGCGATTTCAACTGTCTCGAGGCATAAGCTATCACCTTGCCCTTTTGCATCAAGAAGCAACCAAGGCCGTTCAATGACCCGTTACTAAAAATCATAAACTCTTTTCCTGACTCAAGTTGTACTAACACCGGTGCCTCAGTCAACAACACTTTCAACTGTTCAAAACTCTTTTGACATTTCTCAGACCACTCAAATTTCACATCTTTCCGTAACAATTTGGTCATAGGTGTAGCAATCGTTGAAAATTCCTTAACAAAACGTCCATAATAACCAGCCAAACCCAAAAAGCTTCTAACTTTGGATACATTTCTCGGTGGTTTCCAATCAGCAATTGCTAAACTCTTACTCAGGTCAACCTGTATACGTTCTGCTAAAATAATGTGTCCCAAAAATTTGACTTCTCAAAGCCAAAACTCACTTTTGCTGAATTTAGGAAACAATTTCTTATCTCTCAAAGTTTACAATACGATTCTTAAATGTACAAAATGCTCAGACTCATCTTGGGAGTAAATTAGAATGTCATCAATAAATATGTCCACAAACTTATCTAAATATGGTTTAGAAAATTCAATTCATCAAGTCCATAAAAACTGCAGGAGTATTAGTTAATCCAAAAGGCATAACAAGAAATTCATAATACCCGTACCTCGTTCTGAACGCAGTCTTTGACACATCTGACTCATTAAATCTGAATTGATAATAGCTCGATCTCAAGTATATCTTCGAGAACACTGTTGCCCTTTTCAACTGATCGAACAAATCATCAATCCTCAGTAAAGAATACTTATTCTTTATCGTAACCTTGTTAAGTTGACGATAATCAATACAAAGTCTTATATATCTGTCTTTTTTCTTGATGAATAACACTTGTGCACCCTAGGGCGAAAAACTCGATCTCGTAAAACACTTTTCTGTCAATTCTTGCAACTGAGATTTCAATTCTTTCAATTCGGTTGGAACCATTCTATACGGAGCTATCAATATCGGTGAAGTTCTCGGTACCAAATCAATAGTAAACTCAACCTCTCTGATCGGTGGTAATCCAGGCAACTCCTCTGGGAACACATCCGAGTATTCACAAACTATGGCACATATTCAATCTTCAATTCAGACACTTTCGTATTCAATACATACGCAAGTTGAAATCAACGAAATCACAATTGGCAACTCACACGACTTATCTGATTCAATCCAAAAAATTTCATTATTTTGACATTTTAATTCAATAATCTTTCGTCTACAATTCACTACAACATCAGTAGAGTCAACCAATCCATTCCAAGAATTACATCGAACTCATCAAACGATAAAAGCATTAAGTCTGCCAGAAAACAGTGACCCCGAATCATTAAAGGGAAACTCTTGCAAACTTTATCAATTAGAACATATTTGCCTAAGGGGTTCGACACTTTAATCACATACTCAATAGGCTTAACAGAAAAATTCTTACTAGATACTAGATTCATGCAAAAATAAGAATGAGTCGATCCAGGATCAATCAATGTAACTACATTAGTATCATAGAGAGAAAATGTACCAGTTATAACATTAGGGGATGACGCATCTTCGCGAGCGCGAATAGCGTAGGTTCTAGCAGGTGCTCTAACCTCTGATCTCGCAGTTAATTCTTTCGTCACACCTCTGCTTATGTTCCCACTTCCAGTATTTCTCGGTGGCCTCTCTCTAGTGGCAGTATTACTGGGCCTCGCATTCTGAAAACTACCTTTCTTAGTCAATTCAGGGCAATCTCGAATGAAGTGATCTTGGAAGCCACATTTAAAGCAAGCATGGTTATTCATCCTACATTCATCGAGATGTCATCTACCACAGTGTTGACATTCAGGTCTATTAGACCTAGCGTTACCAATGCTCTCTATTGATGTAGTTTGGGCCTTAGAACCCGAATATTGCTTCCCGCGATCTCTGTTAGGATACCCAACTGAAGTATTTGATCAAGTATACAAATCCCTTGATTTCTTTGATGAAGACTGAAATGACTTATTCGTCGGTCTTTTTCTTGAGTCTCTAGCCTCAAACTCAGCCTTTCTCTTTTCTTTGCTCAGCTCTTTGGCCTTAGAAGCTCGGTTGGCTAGCACAACAAATTCCTTCAACTCTAAAATCCCAACTAGCAGTTTGATATATTCATTCAACTCATTCTCGAATCTCTTGCACATGATAGCCTCGGTGGAAACATATTCTCGAGCATACTTACTGAGCCTAACAAATTCTCGCTCATATTCAGTCACAGACATATGACCCTGTTTCAGCTCTGAGAACTATTTGCATTTTTGGTCAATGAACTGTTGACTGATATACTTTTTTTCTGAACTCGTCTTGGAAGAAATCCCAAGTAACTCTTTCCCTCGATACCATAGATATAAGAGTATTTCACCACTGATATGTCGAGTCTCTCAAAAGTGATATAGCACATTTCAAGCACTCATCTTGTATGGAAGAAAGCTCATTAAATACCCTGATAGAGTTTTCAAGCCAAAATTCTGCCCTCTTGGGATCATCGTCAACAATAGCTTTAAATTCCTCAGCCCATTATTTTTGAATCTTATCAATTGGAGGCTTGTTCAGTATTAACAATTCTACACCTTGAGGAGCTAGGGGAACTGGTTGGGGGCTAGGTGGGGGTGGAGGATATTGGTAGCCGGATTTGTTCGAACAAACTCAGAAAACCACTAATTAATCTTTTGGAAGAAGGCTTCCCTAGCCTCTCCTTCCTAACTAACCGTTATTAGTCTACTTTCAGATGGCGCTATCCCTTCAGCGAGAGCCAGAGCATTACTTTCAACATCATCAGCTACTCTCGGTTGGGATCTATTTACTATGAAAACATAATTTAAATTGTCAGGAGTCGTCACGCAATCACAAATTAAATATGACATTTATAGCTAGACTCTCATACATGCTACGTTAGCCCAAGAATCAACTAAACCATAGCTCTAATACCACTAAATGTAACACCATTTATCTATATTCAATACCGGAATAAGATACGAGGCATTACCGGAATCATATCGTAAGCAAACATACAATTCTAAGTCATAAATTTTCATCCAAATTAAAACCAATTGCATTCAAATATAAAGTCCCTAATGCGAGCCTACGAGGCCCAAAACATTCTTTTAAAGTGGTTCGGGACTAAATCGATAACTTGGGGAGTTTTTACAAAACTTAAAATTTTTTTTGCCATGTACAAGGATCACTCTCCCGTGTGGTTTAGGACACGCCCGTGTGGGCAGGCCGTTTGGCTACACACACCCGTCTCCCTAACCTGTGTAACTTTCTAACTTGCAATGCATGAACAAATTGATGTCACACGGCCAAGGCAGACGCCCATGTTCTAGGCCGTGTGGATAATTAATTTTTCATAAAATAGGTGCAAACTTCACACGCCCCAGACATACGCCCGTACTTAAGGCCGTGTCTCTCACACGGCTAAGACACATGTTCGTGTCTCTGCCTGTGTGCTCAATTCTGAGCATTCTATTTCTCAAAATTTAGGTGCAGGGGACACACGGTTGAAACACATGCCCATGGGGCAGACTGTGGTTTACACACGCCCGTGTGTCTACCCGTGTGGATAAATAAAGGCTATTTACCAAGCCATTTGTCACCCTCATTTACACCTACAAATGCACAGTTCAAGACATAATTCATAGCTCACTTGGACAATCAATACATACAAAAACAACGCCAATTCATGTCATTTCATTATCACACATCACATACTTACAACATCATATTCTACCAAACCAAATAAACCAAACTCACATCCATAATTACCAACACACATACTTTTATCATGCATAATTCTTTGTAAATTTCATAGCCTACCAATGAGCCAACCTAAACTATTCAACAACAATCCATTAAGCCATATTCAACCATTTATCAAGCATTTATAAACCATATCACGCAAGAGATTGTTGCACATGCATGCATATATAGATATATATAAGCTTACAACCAATTCAACCAAAATAAGCCAAGTTACATGGCCAAACACCACATCAAGCCCTTGATAATTACAAGGCAATACATTTGGCCAAAATTTTAATGACACATATAACAAAATGACCAAGTCCCTATACATGCCACAATCTCAAAATGTTTAAAATTATCGGTACCCAAAATAACAAATTGATAGTGTGATGTGATCTCCGACGATCTCTAATCCAAGCTAGCTTGGTGACACTATAAAACATAGAAAATAAAATGGAGTAAGCTATATAGCTTAGTAAGCATGTATGTAAGATAAACAAACCATACTATACATTAATCATGCAAGTAATATAACATAAGATAATATAATTTACCATAACCTCATGATCATAATTCACTTCCATCACAACTTACCTTGAAATCGTCATTGCACGAAATAATAATCATAAGCTTTGAGTACATACCTGTACCATATCGTAATAATTTTATACTTGGTCTCATCGTTGTCATACCCAATGAACCACTCGGAATAATAATATCTGATACACGGGAAACCTTGCACACTAGGTGCCACATATGTAGCTATTGCTACCTTTATCTCATAACACACATGAGCTCACTCTCGAGCTATCAACGGGCCTGCTCACACAAGCTATCAGTCGAGACATAGCTACACAGTGCTGTTCACACAAGCTGTCAAGTAACTGTAACATTTGCCAGTATACTCAGCCACTAGTAGGACGTACAGGACCAGCACCCGAAATCATATAACATAAAACCCTAGTGACATGTCACTTGTATCCTAATCTATTCCTAAGGTTCTCGCTTGCCAAATCATCGTCAAATATGTTTGTAAGGTCGATTTCACAATTCATGCATAAATTAAAGCAATTAAAATACATTAAAAGTAAAGCTTATTTAACATACAAACTTACCTCAGTGACAAAAACGACTATTAGTTCAATTTAGTCCACAACCTTGTTCTTTCCCCGGTCTAAACTCGAACTTCATTTTTGTTGATCTATAATATCAAATTTAATTATTTAATCATCACATTATTCAATTCAGTCCCAAAACACACTATGGAAAAAATTACATTTTTACCCCTAAACTTTTGACATTTTACATTTTCGTCCTTAGGCTCGTAAATTATTTTCATCCAATTTCTTCATTACCCAAGCCCAGTCAAACCTTTTTCATGCTCATGACAGCCCACATTTTCCATTTATTCACATTTTACCACACATTTTACAACCTTTGACAATTAGGTCATTTTTTGACATTTTCATTAAAAATTACTTTGTAAATGTTGTTTAACTAACAATAAACATGCATTTTCTACCATTAAACATCAAAATAAAAGCTTATTCAACATGGGTAAAATTTTAGACTTTGATTTTCTTTCAAATTAGTCCTTAGAATAGCTAGATCAAGTTACAACATTCACAAAAACGTAAAAATTATTAAAAACGGGACAAAAACGGACTTACAATCGAGTTTGGAAACTTGGCCAAAATCTTAGCTATGGTTTCACCCAAATTTTCGGCTATATGGACTAAATTGAAGAAGATGGCATCTTTTATTTAGTTTACTTTGGCTTTATTTACTAGATTACCAAAATGCCCTTCACGTAAACTTTGAAAATTTTCCTAACCATGTCCATTTTTGTCCATACTAAAATATATTGTCTAATTACCATTTAAGGACCTCCAATTTAAAATTTCATAACAAATTAATACCTTTAGCCTATAGAACTCAAATTTTGCACCTATTGCAATTTAGTCCTTCTAGTCAAATTTAACACTCAATCAATAAAGTTTCTTAACAAAATTTTCACAAAATTATTATATCATGCTGTAGACCTTAAAGAAATAATAAAATAAACATTTCTACTTTAGATTTTTGGTCCGAAAACTACTATTTTGATTTGCCCCAAAAACGGTCTGTTACATAATCTCTCCAAGCCTTAGCTTAGACAAATTCTTGTTGATTGGGCTTAGAGACATGCTCCAAATCATTAGAATTTTCTCCTTCAAAAACTAAAGAAGCAGCTGACCCATGACCTAAAGACATCTGTCCAGCAACTTGCCCATGCAATATGTAACACCCCGCACCCGAGACCGTTTCCGAAGTCGAACACGAGGTGCTAACAGACATAATTCATTTGTTTTCACAGTCTATTTTAAAAATTTCCAGACAAGCTGGCTAACTGCGTCACTGTCACCTTAAAAATCATATCTCGAGTTCTGAAGCTCGAAAACTGATTCCGTAAATTTTCCCTGAAACTAGACTCATATATCCCTCTACAAATTTTTTTTCTAGAATTTTTGATCGGGCAAATTAGTACAGTTTATTAGTTAAAGTATCCCCTGTTTCAGGGTTCGACTGCTCTGACCTTCATGCATTACGACTTATATATCTTCCTGTACAGGGCTTCATTACTTATGCCGTTTGTTTCTAAAGAAACTAGACTCGAAAAGAAATCTGTAAATATAGGGCATGACTTCTAATTATCTCTGGTTAATTTATAGTGAATTTCCAAAGTCGGAACAGGGGATCCAGAAATCGCTCTGGCCCTGTTCCATGAAAACTTAAATATTTCTTAAAATACGACTCATATGATCGTTTCGTTTCTTCCATATGAAAGTAGATTCATCAAGGTTCTATTACATAATTTATTAACTATTTAAATCCTTTCCTACTATTTTTAGTGATTTTTTCAAATCCACACCACTGCTGCTGTCAGCATCTATTTTTAAGGTAAACTTTACCTATTTCATGGTTTTCCATGAATCAACTAGAATTTGTCATACTAAGCACCAAAATGATCATGATTAACCATTCCAATGGCTACTCGTTACCAAACATTTCCATACCTCTCAATGAACAACATACAAAACGATTATAATGCTATGCTCAAAGTGTACATAAGCCATTTTCGCATGGCTATCCAAATTTATACAAAACCAAAGGGTACATGACCAACAACAAAAAGGGTAGTCCTATACATGCCATTTTCAGAGTTCAACCAAAAGTGTACCAAAAGGGCTTTGATAGTGTGGATGACTTCGACTTCGACAATCCCGAGTCCGATAGCTGACGAACCAAAATCTATAAAATAGAGAATCAAAGAAACGGAATAAGCATTTAATGCTTAGTAAGTTTTGAGCAATGAAATTAGGCACAATTGAAGTATAGCATTCATATGACATACGGATAATTTCATATACACACATTCTCAAAATCATACCTACTTCGCATTACCAACCCTTATACTCATACATAAAAGATCAACTTAACCAAAAGTCGGAAGCTCATTAAACGACTGAGCGAATACTATTTAAAAGGGATCAACAATCCAATGCATATACGAAACGTACCTCATCGTTGGGATTTTACGAGCATATTAATTGAAATTATTACAGCAAGATCGCTCATTCCCAAACGAAGTACCTTCGGGATTTAACTGGATATAGCTACTCGCTCAAATGTCTTCGGGACTAGCTCGGTTATAGTAACTCGCACAAATGCCTTCGGGACTTAACCTGGTTATAGTAACTCGCACAAATGCCTTCGGGACTTAGCCCGGATATAGTAACTCGCACAAATGCCTTCGGGACTTAGCCCGGAATTAGTCACTAGCACAAATGCCTTCATTATCATCCGAATATTCATGCACATGTCAGTAAATCATGACACATCTTTATTTCATTTTCATAACTAGAATTCAAACACAAATCAATTATTAAGCATTCCCATTTTCGGCTCAATAGCCACATACAAACAGCATGATTTGGTTTGCTTTGTGACATGATCTCTATGCACATACGGCTACCCATCATACGTATAGACTAATTAACTCAACATATAATTCAAGTAGAATCATTATATCACCGTATATTTGTTATGATTATACGTCATGACTTAATCAAATCGTAAACTAAGTTTCATTACACGAAAACTTACCTCGAATGTTGTCGAACGATTTCGACGGCTATTCGATCACTTTTTCCTTCCCTTTATCAGATTTAGTTCCCCTTTGCTCTTGAGCTTAATATTGACCTAGGATAACCGAATGCTTCACTCCCTTCTTCCTTTTTTCATTTCGGCCAAGAAGAACCGATTTCTTCTTTTCTTTCTTCCTCAAGTCACGGCAATGGGGGGGAACATGGATGAGACAACTTTGTTTTCATCACCCCTCCCTTTTCATTACTTTATTACTAACCTTTTATTTTATTCTTTCTCCCATAAAACACTAACACTAAATGTTTATAATAGGCTTTAACTTATAGCATGGCCAGCCACCATCTTGTTCTTTGGTTAATTTGACATGCAAGTACAATTATTTTGTAACATGCATAAATAGGCCACTTTACATTTGCCTAGCACATTTCTAAATTTTCCCACATAAGTCCTATTTAATAAAATTCACTTACAGTTAACAAAATTCCAATATGAAATTTTTATACATGCATACATATATATAATAAGCATCAACTATGACGGTTAGTTATTTTTTTATGACTCGGTTTAGTGGTCCCGAAACCACTTTCCGACTAGGGTCACTTTAGGGCTGTCACAACTCTCCCCCACTTAAGAAATTTTCGTCCCCTAAAATCTAATCGGTAAATAGGTTTGGGTATCGTTTTTTCATAGAGTTCTCGGTCTCCCAAGTAGCTTCTTCCATCCCGTGTTTGAGCCATAACACTTTTACTAAAGGAACCTTTTTGTTTCGTAACTCTTTCACTTCACGAGCCAGGATACGAATCGGTTCTTCTTCATAACTCATATCGGGTTGAATTTCAACCTCTGATGGATTAATTATGTGCGATGGATCAGATCTATAACGTCGAAGCATCGAAACATGAAAGACGTCGTGAATCTTTTCAAGTTCAGGGGGAAAAATCAATCTATATGCAACTGGACCGACTCGTTCGGATATTTCATATGGCCCGATGAACCTCGGACTCAATTTGCCCTTACGCCCAAATCTGAGTATCTTTTTCCAAGGTGAAACTTTAAGAAACGCTTTATCTCCCACCTGATACTCAATGTCCTTTCGTTTCAAATCCGCGTACGACTTCTGACAATCTGATGCTGCCTTCAGACTTTCACGAATTATTTTTACTTTCTGCTCAGCATCTTTAATCAAATCAACTCCAAAAATTTTACTTTCACCGAGCTCGGTCCAAAATAATGGTGTACGGCATTTACGACCGTACAAAGCCTCGTAAGGTGCTATCTTAATACTTGATTGAAAACTATTGTTGTAAGCAAATTCAATGAAAGGTAAATACCGTTCCCATGAACCACTAAACTCAAGGATGCAACATCTTAACATATCCTCGAGTATCTGAATTATCCGCTCGGATTGACCATCGGTTTGGGGATGAAAAGCGGTGCTAAAATGCAACTTGGTACCCAAAGCTTCTTGCAATTTCTTCCAAAATCGCGAGGTGAATCTCGGATCTCTATCCGACACAATAGAAATGGGTACCCTGTGTAATCTCACAATCTGAGAAACATACAATTCAGCTAGTTTATCCAGTGAATAATCCGTACGTACGGGAATAAAATGAGCCGACTTAGTCAGTCTATCAACAACAACCCAAATCGCATCTTTCTTACTTGTCGACAATGGCAACCCAGACACAAAATCCATCGTGACTCGATCCCATTTCCATTCAGGTATCATGATCGGCTGGAGTAAACCCGTAGGCACTTGATGTTCCGCTTTCACTTGTTGGCATATTAAACACTTCGAAACAAAATCGGAAATGTCTCGTCTCATACCATGCCACCAAAACTGACGTCTCAGATCGTTGTACATTTTCGTGCTCCCCGGGTGGATTGACATTCGCCTACTATGAGCTTCGTTCAGAATCATCGAAATAAGTTCTGAATTTCTTGGAACACACAAACGACTTCTAAACCTCAAACAATCGTCGTCATCAATTTGAAACTTTGACTCCCTATCCGAAACACATTTAGCCCGTTTTGCAACCAATTCATCATCGACTTTCTGAGCTTCACGAATTTGATGAATCAACAATGGTCTAGCCTTTAATTCTGCCACTAACACATTGTCGGATAGAACAGACAAGTGTACATTCATCGCTCGTAAAGCAAACAGTGATTTACGACTCAAAGCATCCGCAACCACATTAGCCTTTCCCGGGTGATAGTCAATGACAAGCTCATAATCTTTTAACAACTCAAGCCAACGTCTTTGTCGCAGATTCAAGTCTCTTTGAGTCATCAAATATTTGAGACTTTTGTGATCCGAATATACATGGCACTTCTCACCAAATAAGTAATGTCACCATATTTTCAAAGCGAATACGATGGCAGCCAGTTCGAGATCATAGGTTGGATAATTTTTCTCATGTGGCTTCAGTTGCCTCGACGCATAAGCTACAACTCGACCTTCTTGCATCAATACACAACCCAACCCTAGTAAGGATGCATTACTGTAAATGACGAACTCCTTGCCTGATTCGGGCTGCACTAGTACTGGAGCTTCCGTCAAATGAGTTTTCAATTGATCGAAACTTTTCTGACACTTTTCTGTCCATTCAAACTTAACATATTTCTGAAGTAGTTTCGTCATTGGTGTGGCTATCATCGAGAAACCTTTTACAAACCATCGGTAGTAACCGGCAAGTCCCAAAAAGCTCCGAACCTCAGTAATATTTCTCGGAGACTTCCTTTAGTTGATCAAACAAATCGTCAATGCGCGGTATCAGATATTTATTCTTTATTGTCACCTTATTCAGCTGATGATAGTCGATGCACAACCTCATGGTTCCGTCCTTCTTTTTCATAAACAATACTGGTGCACCCCAAGGTGAGAAACTTGGTCGAGCGAAACCTCTATCCGTCAACTCTTGCAACTGAGCTTTCAACTCTTTTAACTCGGTTGGTGCCATACGATACGGAGCTATCGAAATCAGTGTAGTCCCAGGTACAAGCTCAATACCAAACTCTACCTCCCGAACAGGTGGTAAACCCGGTAATTCTTCGGGAAAAACATCCGGGTATTCACAAACCACCGGCACAGATTCAAGTTTCCTTTCTGGCTCTTTATTATCAAGTACGTATGCAAGATAAGCTTCACACCCCTTTCTCACATATTTTTGAGCTAACATCGAGGATATTATTGTTGGCAATCCATACAAGGCAGTAGACTCAACTCGGATTATCTCATTATTTGCGCACCTCAAATCAATAGTCTTGCTTTTGCAATTCACAACCGCATCATGCACGGTCAACCAATCCAAACTGAGAATAACATCAAACTCATCAAATGGCAAAAGCATCAAGTCCGCCGGAAAACAGGAACCTCGAATTACTAGGGGACATTTCTTACACACTTTGTCGACAAGCACGTAATGACCCAAGGGATTTGACACCCGAAGTACGAACTCAGTAGACCCAATAGGTAAAGTCTTACTGGATGCTAAGGTTTCACATATATAAGAATGAGTAGAACCAGGGTCAATCAAAGCAATCACATTAGTATCAAAAAGAGTAAAAGTACCGGTAATAACATCTGGCAAGGAAGCATCCTCGCGTGCGCGTATAGCGTAAGCTCTAGCAGGAGCACGAGCCTCAGATCTGGTTGTAGCATCTCTAGATCCTCTCTGACTGCCACTAGCATTGCCCGTATTTCTAGATGGTCTACCCCGAGCAGTAGTAGCACCAGGTTTCCCACTCTGATTTACGTTCTGTTCAGACAATCTCGGGCAATCTTTAATAAAGTGGTCAGCTGATCCGCACTTGTAACAGGAGCGGTCATGGAATCTACAACTCCCCGAATGCCATTTACCACAATATTGACACTCCGTTCTGTCTCGACGATCATTTCCAACACTGGCGACCGAAGTGACTCGTGCACTCATAGGGGGTCGATCGCGATCTCGTCTAGAAAAACCCGAAGTGTATCTAGACCGGTCTAAGTCATCTATAAATTTCTTCGATGACTGTTGGAAGGGCTTCCCCGAAGACCTCTTACGAAACTCCTTTGCTTCCACCTCAGCTTTTCTTTTCTCCATACTGAGCTCCTCGGCTTTGCAAGCTCGCTCGACAAGTACCACAAATTCTCAGATTTCCAAAATGCCAACATACAGCTTTATGTCATCATTTAGTCCATCCTCGAAACGTTTACACATCACGGCTTCTGAAGAAATACATTCTCGAGCGTACCGGCTAAGCCTTACAAACTTTCGTTCATAGCCAGTAACTGACATGGAAAATTGTTTAAGTTCAAGAAATTCTTTTCGTTTTTTATCCATGAATCTCTGACTCATATACTTTTTCCGAAACTCGGTTTGGAAAAACTCCCAAGTTACTTGCTCTCTGGGCACAACAGAAGTCAATGTATTCCACCAATAGTAGGCAGAATCACGTAGCAAGGAGATAGTACACTTTAGGCACTCATCGGGTGTGCAAGATAGCTCATCATGTACCCGAATAGTGTTGTCCAACCAAAATTCAGCTTGCTCGGCATCATCGTTGTCTGTAGCTTTAAATTCAGTAGCCCCGTCTTTTCGGATTCTGTCAACTGGGGGCTTATTTGACCTTAATTGGTCAGTTGCCGGAGGTATCGTAGGTGCGGGGGTGGTATTAGTCGGGAAGGGAGGTTGTGGAACAGCCGTATTAGTTCGAATGTATTGGTTGAACCAATCATTCATCACGCTATAAAAAGCTTGTCTAGCTTCATCGTTTGGATTACTAGCAATAGGTTGAGAGTCCGCCGGCGCTGTCCCTTGCGCGGGAGCAGGCGCTACACTCTCAAGATCATCAGCTACCGCTCGGTTGGGATCGGGATCCATTACTATAAATAAACACATTTTCAATTGTCAGAAATCACCACACTATCAAATAATCACATAATGGCATGTATAGCTAGACCCAAACGTATTACGGTAGTCCTAGAATCGACTAAACCGTAGCTCTGATACCAATAAAATTGTAACACCCCGCACCCGAGACCGTTGCCAAAGTCGAACACGAGGTGCTAACAGACATAATTCATTTATTTTCACAGTCCATTTTAAAAATTTCCAGACAAGCTGGCTAACTGCGTCACTGTCACCTTAAAAATCATATCTCGAGTTCCGAAGCTCGAAAACTGATTCCGTAAATTTTTCCTGAAAATAGACTCATATATCCCTCTACAAAGTTTTTTCTAGAATTTTTGATCGAGCCAATTAGTACAGTTTATTAGTTAAAGTCTCCCCTATTTCAGGGTTCGACTGCTCTGACCTTCATGCATTACGACTTATATATCTTCCTGTACAGGGCTTCATTACTTATGCTGTTTGTTTCTAAAGAAACTAGACTCGAAAAGGAATCTGTAAATATAGGGCATGATTTCTAATTATCTCTGGTTAATTTATAGTTAATTTCCAAAGTTGGAATAGGGATCCAGAAATCGCTCTGGCCCTGTTCCACGAAAACTTAAATATCTCTTAAAATACGACTCATATGATCATTTCGTTTCTTCCATATAAAAGTAGATTCATCAAGGTTAGATTACATAATTTATTCACTATTTAATTCCATTCCTAATATTTTTAGTGATTTTTTCAAATCCACACCACTGCTGCTGTCAGCATCTGTTTTTAAGGTAAACTTTACCTATTTCATGGTTTTCCATGAATCAACTAGAATTTGTCATACAAAGCACTAAAATGATCATGATTAACCATTCCAATGGCTAATCGTTACCAAACATTTCCATACCTCTCAATGAACAACATACAAAATGATTATAATTCTATGCTCAAAGTGTATATAAGCCATTTTCGCATGGCTATCCAAATTTATACAAAACCAAAGGGTACATGACCAACAACAAAAAGGGTAGTCCTATACATGCCATTTTCAGAGTTCAACCAAAAGTGTACCAAAAGGGCTTTGATAGTGTGGACTCCAATAGCTGACGAACCAAAATCTATAAAACAGAGAATCAAAGAAACGGAATAAGCATTTAATGCTTAGTAAGTTTTGAGCAATGAAATTAGGCACAATTGAAGTATAGCATTCATATGACATACGGATAATTTCATATACACACATTCTCAAAATCATACCTACTTCGCATTACCAACCCTTATACTCATACATAAAAGATCAACTTAACCAAAAGTCGGAAGCTCATTAAACGACTGAGCGAATACTATTTAAAAGGGATCAACAATCCAATGCATATACGAAACGTACCTCATCGTTGGGATTTTACGAGCATATTAATTGAAATTATTACAGCAAGATCGCTCATTCCCAAACCAAGTACCTTCGGGATTTAACCGGATATAGCTACTCGCTCAAATGTCTTCGGGACTAGCCCGGTTATAGTAACTCGCACAAATGCCTTCGGGACTTAACCCGGTTATAGTAACTCGCACAAATGCCTTCGGGGCTTAGCCCGGATATAGTAACTCGCACAAATGCCTTCGGGACTTAGCCCGGATATAGTAACTCGCACAAATGCCTTCGGGACTTAGCCCGGAATTAGTCACTAGCACAAATGCCTTCGTTATCATCTGAATATTCATGCACATGTCAGTAAATCATGACACATCTTTATTTCATTTTCATAACTAGAATTCAAACACAAATCAATTATTAAGCATTCCCATTTTCGGCTCAATAGCCACATACAAACAGCATGATTTGGTTTGCTTTGTGACATGATCTCTATGCACATACGGCTACCCATCATACGTATAGACTAATTAACTCAACATATAATTCAAGTAGAATCATTATATCACCGTATATTTGTTATGATTATATGTCATGACTTAATCAAATCGTAAACTAAGTTTCATTACTCGAAAACTTACCTCGGATGTTGTCGAACGATTTCGACGGCTATTCGATCACTTTTTCCTTCCTTTATCGGATTTAGTTCCCCTTTGCTCTTGAGCTTAATATTGACCTAGGATAACCGAATGCTTCACTCCCTTCTTCCTCTTTTCATTTCGGCCAAGAAGAACCGATTTCTTCTTTTCTTTCTTCCTCAAGTCACAGCAATGGGGGAACATGGATGAGACAACTTTGTTTTCATCACCCCTCCCTTTTCATTACTTTATTACTAACCTTTTATTTTATTCTTTCTCCCATAAAACACTAACACCAAATGTTTATAATAGGCTTTAACTTATAGCATGGCCGGCCACCATCTTGTTCTTTGGTTAATTTGACATGCAAGTACAATTATTTTGCAACATGCATAAATAGGCCACTTTACATTTGCCTAGCACATTTCTAAATTTTCCCACATAAGTCCTATTTAATAAAATTCACTTACAATTAACAAAATTCTAATATGAAATTTTTATACATGCATACATACATATAATAAGCATAAACTATGACGGTTAATTATTTTTTTATGACTCGGTTTAGTGGTCCCGAAACCACTTTCCGACTAGGGTCACTTTAGGGCTGTCACACAATAGCCCATTATGACCCATGTTAGCTCCTCGTTCTCCTAAGCCTATACCACCATTTAAATGTTATGGCCTAATTAAATGAACGAAATCCCCCATGTTAACGACAGCAGGCCTCTCACTATCAACCCCCTTCACTCACCCAATTCCTTTATTCTTTAATGATTTCAAGAATTCACTTTCTTTAAACCTAATGCCTAAAGAATCTTTTTTAGTCGCAACCTTTTACAAGTAGCCATTTTTCCTTTGTTCTTCCAAATTCATTTCATTATCTTCCTGAATTAGAGAATAAAATCTGGATCTGCCCTGATTTTTAGCCTTCATTTACAATTTCTTTCCATTAGTATCCCGTTGATTGCGCCTTGACTTCTGCTCAACAATCTTCAAAGGGCCATAGGCCTCCTCCATCATCACCTCATCGCCTTTCTTCATTTCGGTGTACAGTTTCATTAACCTTGTCACTGGATTCTTTCAAATCAACCCGTGTTGATGAATACAGACCCTTAACATGGCCATGTTGACCACAGATGAAACAAACAGCCGGTAAGGCTTCAAATTCCACCTTCTATAATTTCCCATTAAGCACTACCTACGAAATAAGAGGCTTATCTAGATCAACATAAATAACCATCGTTGTGAATCTCTCTCTAGTTCTGCTATCTGTTTTCAAACCTATTTTAACCACTTTGCCTACAAAACTCTCTATTTCTTCCAGAACTCTCTGTTTGTATAAAAATCCTAGAACCTGGGAAATTGAATCCAAGTTAATACCACACTTAGGAAGGCTTTTGTTGGATTAATATAACACCTTAACCCTAAATACGGAGTACTCGAATACTAAGGCACTACATCATGTCACCAAAGCAACCCAATAAAATTTTCAAATAATTTAAAACATCGAAGTACATTTTATATAAGAGAAAACACCATACATAGTTATACTGAAAATAGTAATAAAAGTAGTTATACAAAATATGTGGAGCTCCAATATCATCGTATATCAAAATAGTCAAAATAAAAAAAATATAAATGAGTTATATACCTACAAAAAAAATACAAGTAAGGCTTTAGGAATACAATGCCCACTAATAGATAAGGTACTGCACTCTGAATACGTGATGTTAGAAGTCTCTCGTAGTTGACGTTCCTCGAACACGAAAAAAGTCTACAAATTTGAACATGAAGACAATTCGAAGGCTAAGCTTTACAAGCTTAGTGGTACACAACAAATCTACCATACTTCAAGCAATTCATAAATATAAGCATGCAAATCAAATGTATGTAGAAGCATGACATGAGTATCAAATAATTAAATCATGAATCATTAAATCTACATAACCAAATCACTTGCATATCAAACTTGTCAAACTTGTTAGATTGCACATACTACTGAAATAATCAGGTATCTGGATAGTCTTGCGCCACTCATGGCTATTAGTTAAATAATCTTGGTTGTCCGTAGGGTTATCCCGAGCGCCACTCATGGCCGCTAGTTAGGTTAGAGCCTGAAAGCTGAGGGCAAACAAAACATCAAACATATAATCATAAAATTACAACAATGAAATTCGAGTCTCATACTCATTTCAACTTTCTTATCATTCCAGCTAAAATATTAACAAATGAGATGTGACCATCTGCTACCTTGACATTCTGACCTTTTCTCATTCAAAAATTAGTAACTCTTAATATATAACTCTAAATCAAGCACCATTTGTTTTAAACAAAACTAGACTTCTGTACAATTATATAGATATAAGGCTCACTTCCTATTTTATTTTGTGAATTTTTTTGTGATTTTTCAAAGTCACTGCTAAATCTATTTTATAAGAATTCTGCCGCCAAATTTTTATGACCTTTCAAAACTAAAAAAAATCATACATTTTAAAATACAAATCTAAATCGATCTCCATTATTCTAAACAAAACTAGAATGACTCATGATTACAAAGATGTATAGATCACTTCTTAATTTTTTTTACAAAATTTATGGTGAATTTTTAAACTTACTATTCATGTAATAATTTGTTTCTGGCAAATTTTACAACTAAGTTTTTAGTTTCATTTTTATCATCCAAACATGATTTCTACCCAAAGACGTACAACATGGATACATTATCATACAAGCATCATATTTATGACTTATCAAGAAGCATAGGAGAATTAGAGGGTACTACCTTGACGGAAAAACACCAACAAAGTTTTTTGCCTAGCTCTCCATGACTTTGCCTTTACCCTTAGCTTTAGAATATTCACCAACCTTTTTAACTAATAACCATGTAACACACAAGATTTCCCAAATAAAATAAGAGTCGATAGGATGCAAAAATACATACTTTAAATAAATAAATAAATAAATAAAATATGAGAAGATGGGTAGAGACTTCCTCAAACTCAAACCTTCCCAAACACCCATTAACCTCCACCTTTATCCTTAAAGAACATAGAATTTTTTTTCCATGAAACTTAAAAAAAGCTAGATCAAAACCCTTAACTTCTTTGAGATTTGGAGGATGAAAAATGGTGAGAACTCACTCAAATCTCTCTCTCTCTACGTGGTTTGCTAAGGAAAATAGATAGAGAAAAGAAGAGAAAAAAATGAAGAAATGTAGAAAGAAGAAAAAAAATAGGGTGATTATAATATAGTGAAAAGTGGGGACAAATCCACTTTATCCCACACCTCAATCTGCCAAACCATCTTTTCCCATCAATTGGGAGAAGACTTTTATTCAAAAATGGTAAAATCATCATATTAGCCATCCATCTTCCCCTTACTTCACACAAGCTTCTCAACATCCTTAATTTATTATATAAAGGTCCAAAATTCACCCAAATTAATTCCAAAAAACCCAATACCAAAATAAATTTATCCATCACCAACCCAGGTCAACACTCGAATGTTGACTTGAGAATTTGGGGCCGTTACAACTCTCCCCTCCTTAAAAGAAATTTTATCCTCAAAATTTACCTGAATAAGAAAGGTGCAGATATTGTAATTTCATGAACTCCTCTAGGTACCATGTCGCCTCCTCACCTCCGTGATTCCTCCATAGGACTTCCACTAAGGGGATCTTCTTATTCCTAAGTTCTTTAATATCTAGGGCCAAAATCTGAATCGACTCTTCTTCATATGACAAGTTTGAACCCACCTCAATCTGCTCAAGCGGTAAAATATGGGAAGGATCAGAATGATACCTCCTAAGCATGGACATGTAGAACACATTTTGAATATGCTTCAACTCTGGTGGTAAGGCTAACTGATATGCCACTGGTCCAACTCTCTCTAGAACTTCATAAGGTCCAATGAACCTGAGACTCAATTTCCCTTTGCGCTTGAAATGTAAAATTTTCTTCCAAGGTGAAACCTTAAGGAAGACCTTGTCACCCGCTGCAAACTCTATCTCCTCATGCTTCAAATCTGCATATGACTTCTGACGATCGAAAGCGTAACAGCCCATTTTCAATGAAATCAGAACAGTGGTTTTGGGACCACAAATTTGAAGTCAAAAAATTTAATTTAATATTATTTTATGGTTTACAGTACGATAGAAATATTGTATAAAAATTTTGTTAAGAAATTTTACCATTTACATGCCTAATTTGATAAAAAGGAGTAAATTGCATAAAGTGCAAATGTTGTGTTCTAATAGCTAAAGTATTAAATAGCTATAGCATTTTAAATTAGAGGTCCTTATATAGTAATTAGCCATTAAGGTTGATTAGTGGTTAAGCATGAGTAGTCATAATTGGAAATTGAATAAATTAGTAAGGTTAATTTTGAAAATTAGTGATTAAAGTTATAATAAATAAAATAAAATAAACTATTATCATCATCTTCCACCAAAAAAAAAGAAAAAAAGAAAACCTAGCCATGGAAGCTTGAATTTGGTCAAGCTTATTTTGCTCAATTGGGTATGTATTTTTGTCCTGTTTTTGATGATTTCTTTGTTTCTAGGATCGTAATATCTTAATCTAGCAAACTCGAGGATTAATTTGCAAAACTATTAAAGTATTAGAGTTTTTCTATTGATGAACATGTTTGGGGTTTGATGTTTGATGATAGAAAATGAATTGTTGTTGTTAGATAAAAAACTTTTGTAAAGAGATTTTTAGTGAAATTATCAATGAGTGCCTAGATTGAAAAAGGTGATAAATTTATGGTAAAATTTGTAAATTTGTGAAATATATGGGCTGCTATTAATATATATAAAAATTGGCTAGGCTCAGGTAAGGATTAAATTGAATGAAATTCATTTTTCGAGCCTAGGGACTAAATTACAAAAAAATTAAAAGTATAGGGAAAAATGGTAAATTTTGCCAAAATTACATGTTGGATTAAATTGAATGAGAATTATATTGAAATGAGTTAAATTCATTCGTATAGATCTTGTCAGACCTCATACAGAGTTGGATTGAGGCAAAGAGAAAAATATATGATTAGTCGCCTTCGTATCTACGTACATTTTTCAAGGTATGTTCGTGTAATTAAATTGTACATTTATATGTTTTAAATTGAATTATTTGTTTGTGAATTGTATAATTTCCATGAATAAATACCGGTTGTATATTCAACAATTACAGAGCCCAGTTTGAACCTTAAGAATCTGTAGGATACAAATGGCATGTCATTAGGGTCACTGATTTCAGCTCTTATGAGCTTCCCAATACTCAGCTTGCATGAGCTTCTCGTTATTTAGCTCACATGAGCTTCCCATTATTCAACTCAGAGGAGCTTACCATTTACAGCTCGTATGGGCATACATGTACATGAATTGATGGATTATAGTTTAGTACACTTCGTGTGTACTACTCGTGTATCCAACGATATTCTAAATGGTTCAACAGGCACAATTATGTTACGAGATTATATTAGTTCGATATGAACTATTACTGGTATTTATATGAAATACTGGAAATGTGATTACTTGATGAATTCATCCATGTGTGATGGATCTTATATGTAATTTTCATGGCTAATATGTTAGTGATCATGTGTTTAGGCTTTTGGCCAAATTTGTTGAGATATGCTTTGTTTACTTACCTATTTTATGGATATATGGTAAGTTAAATTCTGTGTTATAAGAACTTACTAAGCTTAAACGCTTACTTTGTGTTATTTTTTTTGTGTTTTATAGTAATTTGGAAGCTCATTTAGTTTGGAAGCTTGTTGGAGCTATATCACACTATCTATCGACTCTATTGGTACTTTCGAATATTTTAATTAGGTTATAATGGCATCTATAGGTTAATTTGGCCAATGTTGGCATATAATTGTTTTGTTGAGATTAGCCACTTATATGGCTTGTGTTTGGTATATTTTGATGTATAATATATATGCGGCCTTACCATATTTGATGTGTATTTAATATGGTAGAATGATGAAAAGTAAAATGTGGTTTGAATATGCATATTTGTATTTGGTCATTTAGGTAAGTTTGGATACTTGGTTGACATGTTTTTAAGTTGTCATTTGAGGTGCCTAAGGGCATATTGGTTGTATGTGGTGATATTTCTTATTTAAGACTTGATTTTGGCTTGTTTTGAATGCCTTGTTATGGCTTGTTGATGTGCGAAAATGTTGAGTTAGGTTGGTGTCAAATTGGGTGAGAATTGTACTTAGAAAATGACCTATTTTCATCCACACTGGCAAAGACACGGGCGTGTGTCTCAGCCGTGTGTGACACACAGCCAGGTGACATGGCCATGTGTCCTCTATATCTTTTAAATTGCACAAGTTAGTATGCTGAGACGGCCTAGCACACGGGTGTGTGGTTGGCCATGTGGCCCAAGTAAGGGAGTTACACGGGCACGGACAAGGGCTGGGACATGGTCATGTAACCCCTGCAGCTTTAAAAAATTTTAATGTTTTCTGAAAATATCTTTGAAGACCCGATTTAGTCCCGACTTGTTTTAAATGTGCATTTTGGTCCTCGAGGGCTCGCATAAGGGAAAATATGTTTGATTTCGATTGGTTTCTGACATGAATATTATATGCTATGAAATATCTATTTATTTTATTTTTAAACTCTGGTAATGCTCTGTAACCCTGTTCTGGCGATGGATACAGGTTAGGGGTGTTACAGAAAGCTACTCTCAGATTGTCCTAGATTATTCGAACCTTATCCTCAGTCTCCCTGATCAACTTCGGACCAACAATTTTCCTCTCATTAAGTTCTATCCAACACAATGGAATCCTGCACTTGCAACCATATAATGCCTCAAAAGGAGCCATCTAAATGCTCGATTGATAACTGTTGTTTTATGTGAACTCATCCAAAGGAAGGTGCTCCTCCCAACCGCCCTCAAACTCAATGATATAACAACGAAACATATCCTCGAGAATTTGAATGACTCCCTCTGATTGACCATCAGTTTACGGATGAAAAGTTGTACTGAAGTGCAGGTGAGTACCCAACGCCTCATGAAGGGCTCTCCAAAATCTCGAAGTGAAATGCAGATCTCTATCTAAAATAATCAAAGTTAGCACCCTGTGAAGCCTCACTGTCTCACCAATATACAATTTGCCAACTTCTTGAGAGTGAAGTCCATGTGCACTGGTAGAAAATGTGCAATCTTCGTCAATTTGTCCACGATTACCCAAATTATGGCATGTCTGCATGAAGACATAGGTAACCCAATAGTAAAATCCATAGTGACTCTATCCAATTTCCATTGTGAAATCTAGATAGGTTGAAGAAGATCTGAAAGAACTTGATGCTCTGCCTTCACCTACTAACAAACTAAGCATTGAGTCACAAACTCTGGCACATCTCTCTTCATCCTTAACCACCAATAAAATGGACGAAGCTCCTGATACATCTTGTTACTACCTAGGTGCATAGTAAATAGACTACTATGTGCCTTACGAATGATCTTATCCCTTAGTTCAGCTGTTGGAACACAAAGTTGCCCTTTGAAATACAATACATTGCCATCTTGTAATTCAAAGCTTGATGCTTCTCCTCCCCTTACCCTATCTGCTCTAACAACCAAAATATCATCAGACTTCTGTGCCTCCTTTACCTCTAGCACCAACATCGGTTCAACCTGAAGCTGAGCTAATAAACCACAGTGCTCTAACAAGCTCAAATTTGTAAACATAGCTCGTAACGCTGGCACTGATTTATGACTCAATAAATCTGCTACCACATTAGCTGTAACACCCCGAACCCGAGACTGACACCGGAGTCGGACACGAGATGTTAACAAACTTTGAAAAATTTTTCTAGACACTGCCCAGTCTGAGTACTAGTCGCTTAAAAAATCATATCTTGAGTTTCACAACTCGAAAATCAGTTTTGTGATTTTTCCCTGAAACTAGACTCATGTCCCCACCTATGTACTTTTTTCTAGAATTTTTGGTTGGGCCAATTAGTACAGTTTATTAGTCAAAGTCTCCCATGTTACAGGGGTCGACTACACTGACCTTTTCCCATTACGACTTGGATATCTCTCTACACAGAGCTTCAATACTGATGCCGTTTGTTTCTATGGAAACTAGACTCAGAGAGGAATCCATACATATATGGTATGACCCCTAATTATCTCTGGTCAATTTATAGTGAATTTCCAAAGTCGGAACAGGGAATCCAGAAACTGTTCTGGCCCTGTTCCACAAGAACTCGAATATCTCTTACTGTACTGTTCATATGATTGTTTCGTTACTTTCATATGAAAGTAGATTCATCAAGGTTCGATTACATAATTTATTCACTATTTAATTCCACTCCTACGAATTCTTGTGATTTTTCCAATCCACACCACTGCTGCTGTCAGCCTCTGTTTTCAAAGTAAACCTTACCTATTTTCGGGGTTTCATGGACCAACTAGGGCCTTGTCATACATATGCCCACATATGATCATACTTAGCCATTCCAATGGCTGATCATTTGCTCAACACTTCCATTCCAACTATAGTTACATCATGAAACCATCTATACATTCATAAACACGAATGGTCTAATGCCATACTCCACTTCTACAAGCCATTTTCGCATGGCTGTACACTTATACATTTCATAAAGTACTCGAAAAACAACAATGGGTAGTCCTATACATGCCATATCAAAATTCAACCAAAATAGTACCCAAAAGAGCCTTTGATAGTGTGGGCGACTTCGACTTCAAGATCCCGAGTCCGATAGCTGGAGAACCAAAAATCTATAAAACAGAGGAGCAGTGTAACGAGTAAGCAATTTATGCTTAGTAAGTTTTGAGCAAGGAATTCCAGCATAAACAAAGAATAACACACATTTAGCTAAACGGAATATTTCACAATACGCAATTTACCGATATCAAACTTGCTTCACAACATTAACAACCCTTATGTACATACACAATAGACTAACTTAGCCGAAGGCCGGTAGCTCGTTTATCAACTGAGCGAACATTTATTTGTAAGGGCTCGATTAAATTCAACACATACGTAACATATCCCCATATTGGGATGTTTTTCGAGTATTCGCTGGAATTTTACAGCAAGCTCATTCATTACCAAATCACGTACCTTCGGGATTTAACCGGATATAGATCCTCGTTCAAATGCCTTCGGGACATAGCCCGGTTTTAGTAACTCACACAATGCCTTCGGGACATAACCCGGATTTAATAACTCGCACGAATGCCTTCGGGACTTAACCCGGATTTAGTATCTCGCACAAAGGCCTTCGGGGCTTAACCCGGAATTTGTATCTCGCACAAATGCCTTCGGATCTTAGTCCGGATATATTCACTTAGCACAAAGCCTTCGGGACTTAGCCCGGACAGCATTCAATTAATCATGCACATCTAACAATAATTCATGGCACATTCATATTTCATTTTCATTTGCGAAACTCAAACACAAGGCACATATCGTCCTTGCACATTCGGCTCAATAGCCACACATAGAGCATGATTTAATCACATCGTAATTTAAGCTCTCTTACTCAAGAACTTACCTCGGGTGTTGTCGAACGATTCCGCTAGCTATTCAACCACTTTTTCCTTCCCTTTATCGGATTTATTTCCCCTTTGCTCTTAAGCTTAATTAAACAAATAAATTGATTTCATCATTTAGGCATCAAAAAGATGAACACAAGGCACTTAGCCCATATTTATACATTAGACATTAAAGTCTCATACATGCAAAAATCATGCATCAACACAACATATTAGCTAATTTCTTTCCCCTTGGCCGAATATGCATGTCTATTTTTGGGGTCGATTTCAACACTTAATACACACATATACACACTAGTAAAGCATCCTCCCCCTTTTCATCAATTTAACACATGCATTGCTCATTAACATGCAAAGTTACATTCGGCCTTAGCACACATCTTGCTAGCCGATTCTTCTCCATTTAGCAACCAATGCACATATGTGCTCACACAAAATGCTAAAAAGGAGGTTCAAGAATCATCAAGCCATCATCACATGCATCATTAACAAGCTTCATATTTTGCATGCAATGGCATTAACACAACCTCCACCTAGGCCGAATCTTAACTCATCCTCATGCCTCATCACCACAACATCAAACACCAACCAAGAATGATGCATCCATGGTCAAGTGCCAATTCCATTACATAGCAAGATTTAGACCATGGGCTAGGTAGAACTCAAGCTAACAACTAAAACATGCATGCATCTCATGGAACATCATCAAACATACCTTAGCCTAGCTACATGCATGGCCGAATCTCTTCACCTTTCTTCTTCTTTCCTCCTTAAAATTTTTGGCCAAGGATGAACCAAAGGATGAGAAAATTTTTTCTTTGTTTTTCTTTCTAATTTAGGCTAAATGAAGGTGAGAAAAGGATGAACAAAGATCTTCTCCTCTCTTTTCTTTAGCTCACGGCAATGGGGGGGGGGAAAGAATCAACTACACACTTTTTTTTTTGTGTATTCATCATACTCCTTTTCATTATTTAATTTCCATGCCTATTATTTTATTTTTTTCCACCCATGATGCACCAACAAAACATGTCTATGACATGTCTTGGCCATCAAACTTGGTCTACCATGCTTGTCATGGCCGGCCACTACTAGTAGGGGGGAATTTGACATGCAAGTCCCCCCTTTGACCACATGCACTAATAGGTCCTCACACATTGACCTATCACATTTTAGAATTTTCTCACATAAGTCCTATTGACTAAATTCACATGAAATCAACTAAATTGAAGCTTGAAATTTTCACCCATTCATAATTACATATTCTAGACAATAAGTATCACATTCAAATATTTCGGTGACTCGGTTTAGCGGTCCCGAAACCACTTCCCGACTAGGGTCAACTTTGGGCTGTCACAACTCTCCCCCACTTAAGAAATTTTCGTCCCCGAAAATCTTATCGGTAAATAGGTTTGGGTATCGTTCTTTCATCGAGCTCTCGGTCTCCCAAGTAGCTTCCTCGATCCCGTGTTTGAGCCATAACACCTTTACTAGCGGAACTCTTTTGTTTCGCAACTCCTTCACTTCACGAGCTAGGATACGCATCGGTTCTTCTTCATAGCTCATGTCGACTTGAATTTCAACCTCTGATGGGCTAATTATATGCGATGGATCAGATCGATAGCGTCGAAGCATCGAAACATGAAAGACGTCATGAATCTTTTCAAGCTCCGGGGGAAAAATCAATCTATACGCAACCGGACCAACTCGTTCGGAGATTTCGTACGGCCCAATGAATCTTGGGCTCAACTTGCCCTTACGGCCGAACCTGAGTATCTTTTTCCAAGGTGAAACCTTAAGGAACACTTTGTCTCCCACCTGATACTCGATGTCTTTTCGTTTCAAATCTGCGTACGACTTCTGACGATCCGTGGCTACCTTCAGACTTTCACGGATTACCTTTACTTTCTGTTCAGCATCTTTAATCAAATCAACTCCGAAAATTTTACTTTCACCGAGCTCGATCCAAAACAATGGTGTACGACATTTACGACCGTACAAAGCTTCGTAAGGTGCCATCTTAATACTTGATTGAAAACTATTGTTGTAAGCGAATTCAATCAAAGGTAAATACCGTTCCCATGAACTACTGAACTCGAGGATGCAACATCTCAACATATCCTCAAGTATCTGAATTATCCGCTCGGATTGACCATCGGTTTGGGGGTGAAAAGCAGTGCTAAAATGCAGCTTGGTACCCAGAGCTTCTTGCAATTTCTTCCAAAATCGTGAGGTGAATCTCGGATCTCTATCCAACACGATAGAAACAGGTACCCCGTGTAATCTCACAATTTGATAAACGTACAATTCAGCTAGTTTATCCAATGAAAAATCCGTACGTACGGGGATGAAATGAGCCGACTTAGTCAGTCTATCAACAACAACCCATATCGCATCCTTCTTACTTGCTGACAAGGGCAGTCCGGACACAAAGTCCATTGTGACTCGATCCCATTTCCACTCGGGTATCATGATCGGCTGGAGTAATCCTGAAGGCACTTGATGTTCCGCTTTCACTTGTTGACATATTAAACATCTCGAAACAAAGTCGGAGATGTCCCGTTTCATACCATGCCACCAAAATTGACGTTTCAAATCGTTGTACATTTTCGTACTCCCCGGGTGAATTGACATTCGGCTACAATGGGCTTCGCTCAGAATCATCGAAATGAGTTCCGAATTCCTTGGAACACACAAACGATTTCTGAACCTCAAACAATCATCATCATCAATTTGAAACTCCGATTCCTCGTTCGGAAAACACTTAGCCCGTTTTGCAACCAATTCATCATCGACTTTCTGAGCTTCACGAATTTGGTGAGTCAATAATGGTTTAGCTTTTAATTCAGCTACTAACACATTGTCTGGTAGAACAGACAAATGCACGTTCATCGCTCGTAAAGCAAACAATGACTTCCGGCTTAAGGCGTCCGCAACCACGTTAGCCTTTCCCGGGTGGTAATCAATGACAAGCTCGTAATCTTTCAACAACTCAAGCCAACGTCTTTGTCGCAGATTCAAGTCTCGTTGAGTCATCAAATATTTGAGACTTTTGTGATCCGAAAATACATGGCACTTCTCACCAAACAGATAATGTCGCCATATTTTTAAAGCAAACACGATGGCAGCTAGTTCGAGATCATGGGTCGGATAATTCCTCTCGTGTGGCTTCAATTGTCTCGACGCATAGGCCACGACTCGACCTTCTTGCATCAATACGCAACCCAACCCAAGTAGGGATGCGTCACTATAAATGACAAACTCTTTACCTGATTCGGGTTGCACCAAAATTGGAGCTTCAGTCAAATGAGTTTTCAGTTGGTCGAAACTTTTCTGACATTTCTCCGTCCACTCGAACTTAACATCCTTTTGAAGTAGCTTCGTCATTGGTGTGGCTATCATCGAGAAACCTTTCACAAATCGTCGGTAATAACCGGCGAGCCCCAAAAAGCTCCGAACTTCAGTAATATTTCTCGGAGGTTTCCAGTCAAGTATGGCTGAAATTTTGTTCGGGTCAACTCGAATACCCGACGCGGATACCACATGACCCAAGAAGCTAACCTCTCTTAACCAGAACTCACACTTACTGAACTTAGCATATAACTGCTTATCCCGCAAAATTTGCAGCACTAGCCTCAGATGCTCAGCATGTTCGGTCTCATCTCTTGAATAGACCAAAATGTCATCAATGAACACAACTACGAACCGATCCAAATACGGTCTGAAGATCCGATTCATCAAATCCATAAATATTGCAGGGGCATTAGTGAGCCCAAACGGCATCACTAAGAATTCGTAGTGACCATATCTCGTTCTGAAGGCAGTTTTAGGAATATCTGAATCTCGAATTCACAACTGATAATAGCCCGATCTCAAATCTATTTTTGAGAACACTGAGGCTCCCTTCAGTTGGTCGAACAAATCATCGATGCGTGGCAACGGATATTTGTTCTTTATCGTCACTTTATTCAGCTGACGATAGTCAATGCACAACCTCATGGTTCCGTCCTTCTTTTCACGAACAATACTGGTGCACCCCAAGGTGAGAAACTTGGTCGAGCGAAACCTCTATCCGTCAGTTCTTGCAACTGAGCTTTCAACTCCTTTAACTCGGTTGGTGCCATACGATACGGAGCTATCGAAATCGGCGTAGTCCCAGGTACAAGCTCAATACCAAACTCTACCTCCCGAACAGGTGGTAAACCCGGTAATTCTTCCGGAAAAACATCCGGGTATTCACAAACCACCGGCACAGATTCGGGTTTCTTTTCTAATTCTTTGTCATCAAGTACATACGCAAGGTATGCTTCGCACCCTTTTCTTACATATTTCTGTGCCAACATTGCTGATATTACAGCTGGCATCCCCTCCAAGTCCGCAGACTCAATTTGGACTACTTCGTTATTTGCGCACCTCAAATCAATAGTCTTGCTCTTGCAATTCACAATCGCATCATGCGCGGTCAACCAATCCAAACCAAGGATAACATCAAATTCATCAAACGGCAAAAGCATCAAGTCCGCCGAAAAACAGGAACCTCGAATTTCCAGGGGACATTTCTCACACACTTTGTCGACAAGCATGTAATGACCCAAGGGATTTGACACCCGAATTACAAACTCAGTAGACTCAATAGGTAAAGTCTTACTGGATGCTAAGGTTTCACATATGTAAGAATGAGTAGAACCGGGGTCAATCAAAGCAATTACATTAGTATCAAAGAGAGTGAATGTACCGGTAATAACATCAGGCGAAGAAGCATCCTCGCGGGCACGTATAGCATAAGCTCTAGCAGGCGCACGAGCTTCGGATCTGGTTATATCATCTCTAGATCCTCTCTGACCACCACTAGCATTGCCCGTATTTCCAGATGGTCTACCTCGAGCAGTGGTAGCACCCGGTTTCCCACTCTGATTTTCATTCTGTTCAAACAACCTCGGGCAATCTTTAATGAAGTGGTCAACTGATCCGCACTTGTAACAGGAGCGGTCAGGGAATCTACAACTCCCCGAATGCCATTTACCGCAATATCGATATTTCGTTCTATCTCGACGCTCATTCCCAACACTGCCGACCGAAGTGCCTCGTGTACCCACAGGGGGTCGATCACGATCTCGTCTAAAAAGGCCCGAAGTGCCTCTAAACTGGCCCGCATCATCTCGAAATCTCTTCGATGTCTGTTGAAGAGACCTTCCCGAGGATCTTTTACGAAACTCTCCAGTTCCCTCATCAACTCTTTGCTTTTCTTTTCTAAGCTCTTTGGCTTTACAAGCTCGTTCAACAAGTACCACGAGCTCTCGTATTTCAAGAACGCCAACGAACATTTTTATATCTTCATTCAGCCCATCCTCGAAGCGTTTACACATAATAGCTTCGGACGAAACACATTCCCGAGCGTATTTGCTAAGTCTAACAAATTTTCGCTCGTAATCAGTAACCGACATGGAGCCTTGCTTAAGCTCAAGAAATTCCTTCCGTTTTTGATCAACAAATCTCTGACTGATATACTTTTTCCGAAACTCAGTTTGGAAAAACTCCCAAGTTACTTGCTCTCGGGGCACAACAGAAGTCAGAGTACTCCACCAATAGTAGGCAGAATCACGTAGCAAGGAGATAGCACACTTTAGGCATTCATCGGGTGTACAAGATAGCTCATCGAGTACCCGGATAGTGTTGTCCAGCCAAAATTCAGCTTGCTCGGCATCATCGCTATCCATAGCCTTAAATTCAGTAGCCCCATGTTTTCGGATTCTGTCAACTGGGGGCTTATTTGACCTTATTTGGTCCGTTACCGGTGGTATTGTAGGTGCGGGGGTAGTATTTGTCGGGAATGGAGGTTGTGGAACAGCCATATTAGTTCGAATGTATTGGTTGAACCAATCATTCATCACGCTATAGAATGCTTGTCTAGCTTCATCATTCGGATTACTAGCATTAGGTTGAGAGTCTGCCGGCACTGTCCCTTGTGCGGGAGCAGGCGCTACACTCTCAAGATCATCAGCTACCTCTCGGTCACGATCGGGATCCATTACTATAAACACATTTACAATTGTCAGAAATCACCACACTATCAAGTAATCACATAAAATGGCATGTATAGCTAGACCCAACACATTACGGTAGTCCTAGAATCGACTAAACCGTAGCTCTGATACCAATTTAATGTAACACCCCGAACCCGAGACCGACACCGGAGTCGGACACGAGATGTTAACAAACTTTGAAAAATTTTTCCAGACACTGCCCAGTCTGAGTACTAGTCGATTCAAAAATCATATCTTGAGTTTCACAACTCGAAAATCAGTTTTGTGATTTTTCCCTGAAACTAGACTCATGTCCCCACCTATGTATTTTTTTCTAGAATTTTTGGTCGGGCCAATTAGTACAGTTTATTAGTCAAAGTCTCCCATGTTACAGGGGTCGACTACACTGACCTTTTCCCATTACGACTTGGATATCTCTCTGCACAGAGCTTCAATACTGATGCCGTTTGTTTCTATGGAAACTAGACTCAGAGAGGAATCCATACATATATGGTATGACCCCTAATTATCTCTGGTAAATTTATAGTGAATTTCCAAATTCGGAACAGGGAATCCAGAAACTGTTCTGGCCCTGTTCCACAAGAACTCGAATATCTCTTACTGTACTGTTCATATGATTGTTTCGTTACTTTCATATGAAAGTAGATTCATCAAGGTTCGATTACATAATTTATTCACTATTTAATTCCACTCCTACGAATTCTTGTGATTTTTCCAATCCACACCACTGCTGCTGTCAGCCTCTGTTTTCAAAGTAAACCTTACCTATTTTCGGGGTTTCATGGACCAACTAGGGCCTTGTCATACATATGCCCACATATGATCATACTTAGCCATTCCAATGGCTGATCATTTGCTCAACACTTCCATTCCAACTATAGTTACATCATGAAACCATCTATACATTCATAAACACGAATGGTCTAATGCCATACTCCACTTCTACAAGCCATTTTCGCATGGCTGTACACTTATACATTTCATAAAGTACTCGAAAAACAACAATGGGTAGTCCTATACATGCCATATCAAAATTCAACCAAAATAGTACCCAAAAGAGCCTTTGATAGTGTGGGCGACTTCGACTTCAAGATCCCGAGTCCGATAGCTGGAGAACCAAAAATCTATAAAACAGAGGAGCAGTGTAACGAGTAAGCAATTTATGCTTAGTAAGTTTTGAGCAAGGAATTCCAGCATAAACAAAGAATAACACACATTTAGCTAAACGGAATATTTCATAATATGCAATTTACCGATATCAAACTTGCTTCACAACATTAACAACCCTTATGTACATACACAATAGACTAACTTAGCCGAAGGCCGGTAGCTCGTTTATCAACTGAGCGAACATTTATTTGTAAGGGCTCGATTAAATTCAACACATACGTAACATATCCCCATATTGGGATGTTTTTCGAGTATTCGCTGGAATTTTACAACAAGCTCATTCATTACCAAATCACGTACCTTCGGGATTTAACCGGATATAGCTCCTCGTTCAAATGCCCTCGGGACATAGCCCGGTTTTAGTAACTCACACAATGCCTTCGGGACATAACCCGGATTTAATAACTCGCACGAATGCCTTCGGGACTTAACCCAGATTTAGTATCTCGCACAAAGGCCTTCGGGGCTTAACCCAGAATTTGTATCTCGCACAAATGCCTTCGGATCTTAGTCCGGATATATTCACTTAGCACAAAGCCTTCGGGACTTAGCCCGGACAGCATTCAATTAATCATGCACATCTAACAATAATTCATGGCACATTCATATTTCATTTTCATTTGCGAAACTCAAACACAAGGCACATATCGTCCTTGCACATTCGGCTCAATAGCCACACATAGAGCATGATTTAATCACATCGTAATTTAAGCTCTCTTACTCAAGAACTTACCTCGGGTGTTGTCGAACGATTCCGCTAGCTATTCAACCACTTTTCCTTCCCTTTATCGGATTTATTTCCCCTTTGCTCTTGAGCTTAATTAAACAAATAAATTGATTTCATCATTTAGGCATCAAAAAGATGAACACAAGGCACTTAGCCCATATTTATACATTAGACATTAAAGTCTCATACATGCAAAAATCATGCATCAACACAACATATTAGCTAATTTCTTTCCCCTTGGCCGAATATGCATGTCTATTTTTGGGGTCGATTTCAACACTTAATACACACATATACACACTAGTAAAGCATCCTCCCCCTTTTCATCAATTTAACACATGCATTGCTCATTAACATGCAAAGTTACATTCGGCCTTAGCCCACACCTTGCTAGCCGATTCTTCTCCATTTAGCAACCAATGCACATATGTGCTCACACAAAAATGCTAAAAAGGAGGTTCAAGAATCATCAAGCCATCATCACATGCATCATTAACAAGCTTCATATTTTGCATGCAATGGCATTAACACAACCTCCACCTAGGCCGAATCTTAACTCATCCTCATACCTCATCACCACAACATCAAACACCAACCAAGAATGATGCATCCATGGTCAAGTGCCAATTCCATCACATAGCAAGATTTAGACCATGGGCTAGGTAGAACTCAAGCTAACAACTAAAACATGCATGCATCTCATGGAACATCATCAAACATACCTTAGCCTAGCTACATGCATGGCCGAATCTCTTCACCTTTCTTCTTCTTTCCTCCTTAAAATTTTTGGCCAAGGATGAACCAAAGGATGAGAAAATTTTTTCTTTGTTTTTCTTTCTAATTTAGGCTAAATGAAGGTGAGAAAAGGATGAACAAAGATCTTCTCCTCTCTTTTCTTTAGCTCACGGCAATGGGGGGGGGAAAGAATCAACTACACACTTTTTTTTTTGTGTATTCATCATACTCTTTTTCATTATTTAATTTCCATGCCTATTATTTTATTTTTTTCCACCCATGATGCACCAACAAAACATGTCTATGACATGTCTTGGCCATCAAACTTGGTCTACCATGCTTGTCATGGCCGGCCACTACTAGTAGGGGGGGAATTTGACATGCAAGTCCCCCCTTTGTCCACATGCACTAATAGGTCCTCACACATTGACCTATCACATTTTAGAATTTTCTCACATAAGTCCTATTGACTAAATTCACATGAAATCAACCAAATTGAAACTTGAAATTTTCACCCATTCATAATTACATATTCTAGACAATAAGTATCACATTCAAACATTTCGGTGACTCGGTTTAGCGATCCCGAAACCACTTCCCGACTAGGGTCAACTTTGGGCTGTCACATTAGCCTTACCCGTATGGTAGTCAACAACGCGGTCATAGTTCTTAAGAAGTTTGATCCATCTATATTGCCTCAAATTTAGCACCTTATGGGTAAGAAAATACTTAAGTCTCTTGTGGTCGGTATAGATATAATACTTCTCCCCAAAGAGATAGTGCCTCCAAATCTTCAATGCAAAAACCACTGCTGCTAACTCTAAATCATGGGTAGGGTTATTTCGCTCATGTGAATTAAGCTGCCTAGATGCATAAGCAACTACCTTACATTCTTACGTGAGAACGCAACCAAGTCCATTCAAGGACACATCACTGAACACTACATAGTCCTTACCTGACTCCGACTGAGTCAAAATTGGTGCCTCAGTCAAAATTGCCTTAAGTTGATCAAAACTCTGTTTGCGCTTCTCATTCCACTCAAATGGAACTCCCTTATGTAGCAACTTGGTGAACGGAGCACCAATCATCGAAAAACCCTTAACAAATAGTCTATAATACTCGACAAGGCCCAGAAAACTACAAACTTCAGAAATATTACGCAGTGGCTTCCAATCCACCACTGCCTGAATCTTCTGCAGATCCATTCGGATACCATCTTCCATGACAAGTGACCCAAAAAGGCCCCCTCAGAAAGCCAAAATTCACACTTACTAAATTTAGCAAAAAGTTGTCTCTCTTGAAGGGTCTGAAGCACAACTCAGAGATGGTGATCATACTCATCCTCAGATCGCAAATACACCAATATATCATCAATGAAAACCACCATAACTGGATCTAAGTAGGGTTAAAAAATATGATTCATCAAATCCATGAAGGCTATTGGAGCATTTGTGAGCCCAAACTGCATCACCAAGAACTCATAATGGCCATATCCAGTCCTAAAAGTTGTTTTCAGGATATCCCCCTCCTTAACTTTCAATTGATGGTACCTGTGATAGCCCAAAATTGACCCTAGTCGGGAAGTGGTTTCGGGACCGCTAAACCGAGTCACCGAAAGGTTTGAATGTGATGTTTATTGTCTAGAATATGTAATCATGAATGTGTGAAAATTTCAAGCTTCGATTTAGTCGATTGCATGTGAATTTAGTCAATAGGACTTATATGAGAAAATTTTAAAATGTGATAGGTCAATGCATGAGGACCTATTAGTGCATGTGGAAGAAAAAGGGGACTTGCATGTCAAAGTGCCCAATTCTTGATAAGTGGCCGGCCAAGCATGACTCCATTCCTCCAAGTTTATGTTGTTTATTATTTAATATTGGTAAGTAAATTAAAATAAATTAAAGAAAAGAATTAAAAGGAAGAGATGAATAAAATAAGGAGGGAAGAGGGAGTGTTCATCTTTTTTTCTTTGGCTATTGCCGTGAGTGAGGAGAAGGAAGGGAGATTTGGTTATTGGATTTTGGCTTGGAAGATGGCTAGAATGAGGTATGTATTGAATGATTCTTGAAAATCTATGCATGTTTGAGATGGTTAGTTTAAATTCTACTCATCCTATAGATTAGACTTAGGATTTTGAGGTTGAAATTCGGCCAAGAAGCTTGAAACTCTTAGTAGATGTGTAATGTCATTAAAATGGATAGTAATGTAGGATATGGTGAGTGGTTAATTGCTTTTAACTTGAAGGTTGAGGTTAAAATGGGTTAAGTGATTGCCGAATCTAATTTAGGGGTGGAGGATTGTGTTCATGTTATATTGGATAGGTAGAGGTTGTAATGAGGTTGAAATTGTTGAATTGTTAGCTTGGTAACTAATGAAGTAATCGGCCATATGGGGTAAAAATGGGATGTTCATTTTAGTTGTTGTTTCATTTTTGTGAGAAATGGGTCAAGTGTTCATGAGATGAAATTGTGTGATTAGATAAATTAAAGGTAATAGTATAGTTGATGAATATATATAGATATACATATTCGGCCATCACTTAGGAGCTTATGTGATGTTGAGTTTAAGCTTTGCATATTCGGCTATATATATATATACATATATATGTAAGCCCATTCGTGATATTACCTTAGGACTATGTATATATAACCGACAAAAAAATGGGGAAAACTAGCAAAGGTGAAGGCCGAATGAGCTATAGGAGGTGTGGATGACTTTTATGCATGTGGGTGTGTGTGTATGCCATTTAGTTGGTGACATTCGGCATTTCTTAATTAACATTAGAGATGAGTGAATGAAATCGGGATGTGTGTTTGTGAAAATGCCGAATGTGAATTTGGATAATATTGAGTAATGTATGTGCTTTAAAATGATGGAATGGAGTGGATGCTTTAAATATGTTATGAACAATTATAAGTTAAATTAAGGTTTGCTAAATTACCATTGTCATTGCCGAATATACAAACATACACATGCATGTGTAATTGAAGTATGAATGTTTAGCAAGATGGTTAAACTAGTTAATTTATCGATTTAGCTCAAGAAGCTAAAGGAGGAGAATCAAGCAAAGGCAAAGAAAAGATCACTGAGTAGCCGAGTTGGAACCGTCTTACCCAACACAAGGTAAGTCATTAAGCATGTAGTTGGTATTATTTCAAATGGTCATAATGTTTATGTATTGATGCTGAATGGAATGAATAAATATACATATATATATGCATGTACGTATGTGATGATGAAATTGTTGAATGAAAAGAAAAGAGGTAAGATGTACTGAGTTGTTGATCTCGGCACTAAACGTGCGGGTATAACCATTTATGACCATGAGATTGGCGCTAAGTGCGCGGGATTAAATTGTACAGCACTAAGTGTGCGATTTGACTATGTTGCACTAAGTGTGCGAAATGAATATGATGCACTAAGTGTGCGAATTGACCATGCGGCACTAAGTGTGCGAGTTTGACTATGTAGCACTAAGTGTGCGATTTGATTACGTAGCACTAAGTGTGCGAGTTGATCATATAGCACTGAGTGTGCGGACTCAATATACATTCGTGAATCATTATGACACTATGTGTGCGACACTATTGAGTCGATCGCGGACAGCGGATCGGGTAAGTGTCTTGAGTACATGGCTAATAGGTGCTACGCTTATACTTGGTGTTGAGCTCGGTAAGTTTGAACCTATGTGACAAATATACTTGAAGTCACGTACATAAAATTTATCGTAGGATGGGTGAAAGGCCGTTTAGTCATTTGATTGTAACGAAAATAAATTGATTTACGAAAATGCTTCAATGTCCTCTTGATGAGTATATGGAATGTGAATGCATGAATTGATATGAAAATGAATCGATAGGTTGGAGGAACTATGGTATGGTTCGGTATGGATGGAGTAAATTGTCTCGTTCCATTTTGTTTCCTCTTGTGATAATGTTATTGATGGATGGTAGTGCATTGCTTATGACTTACTGAGTTATAAACTCACTCGGTGTTTCCTTGTCACCCATTATAGGTTGCTTGGACTCATCTATTTTTGCGGGGTCAGGCCGTCATCGAAGTCATCACACCGGATAGCAAGTTTTGGTACTTTCTTCTTAGTTGGCTTAGAAGAACATTTTGGCATGTATAAGCTATTATGTTGTGTTTGAACTTTGGCATGTAAACTTTAAGCCATGCGAAAATGGCACGAATGTTCGATTGAGTTGGATTAAGGGTAGGCATGAAATGGACCTAGTTACTTTCGTAACAGATGCTGGCAGCAGCAGTGTCATGAGATTGAAAAATCACTAAAAATAGTAGGAGTGAGATTAATTGATGAATAAATTATGTAATCGAAGCTCGATGAGTCTGTTTTCATGAGGAAGTAACGAAAAGATCATATGGGCAGTATATTAAGAGATAATCAGATTTTTGTGGGACAGGGCCAGAACGGTTTCTGGATTCCCTGCTCCGACTTTGGAAATTCATTATAAATTAACCAGAGATAATTAGGGGTCGTATCATATATGTACAGATTCCTTTCTGAGTCTAGTTTTCATAGAAACAAACCGCATCAGTATTGAAGCCCCGTGCAGGGAGATATCCAAGTCGTAATGGGCAAAGGTCAGTGTAGTCGACCCCTGCAACTTGGGAGACTTTGACTAATAAACTGTACTAATTGGCCTGACCAAAAATTCTAGAAAAAATACATAGATGGGCACATGAGTCTAGTTTCTGGGAAAAATTACGAAACTGATTTTCGAGTTACGAAACTCAAGATATGATTTTTAAAACGACTAGTACACAGATTGGGCAGTGTCTGGAAAATAAATTTTATAAGGGGTTAAAGTCAGTTAACACCTCGTGTTCGACTCCGGTGTCGGTTTCGGGTTCGGGGTGTTACAGTACCTCGATCTAAAATCAATCTTAGAAAACACGCAAGCACCTCTCAACTAGTTAAACATGTCATCAATCCTCAGAAGTGGGTATTTGTTCTTTAATGTCACCTTATTAGCTAACGATAATCAATTCACAATTTCATTGACCCATCTTTCTTTCGGATGAATAACACTGGTGCTTTTCATGGCGACACACTAAGGTGTATAAAGCCGTGCTTAAGCAACTCTAGTAACTGAGTCTTCAACTCTTTCAACTCAGCCGGTGCCAAGTGGTATGGGGTAATAGATATAGGAGCTGTACCAGGCAACATATTGATCCCGAATTCTAACTCTGTGTCTAGAGGTAATCCTGACAACTCTACAAGAAAAACATCTAGAAACTCCTTCACAGTCTGCAGGTCCTCCAATGCCAGAATTTGGAGCCTTGTATCCACCACATAGCTAAGAAGGCTTCGCAACCTCTATTAATCAACCTTTGAGTTACAGTTGTAGAAATGACATAAGATGAGCATTCACTAATCTCATTAGTCACTAGGAGTCTGGTTCTGTCCAACCCACGAAGCTTAACCTGGTTTGCTATACATCTTAAACTTGCATCATGCTTGGTCAATCAATCTATGCCCAAAATTACATCAAACTCTCAAAAGGGCAATTCCATCAAGTCTGCTGGAAATAGATGACCCTGAATCTCAACTTATCTACCAACATATCAAGTTCTAATGGGCTGGATACTCGAACCCCAACATCCAACTCCTCAACAGGAATACCTTTCTCTCGGATGATCTCACTGCAAATATATGAATGCGTGGACCCAGAGTCCACTAATGCAATAATGGGAATGGAGAACAATGTGCAAATACCAGTAATCACATCAGCGGCATTGTAGTCTACCTGAGCTTTCATAGTGTACTGCCTAGATTGAACTCAAATATCCGATACGGCTGTAGATTTGACCTTGCCTCTACTCTGCTGGCCTAAGGCAACATTATCACTACCATAAGTTGACCCTCTACCATATTGAGAAGAAGGTGCTGATCTCTAAGTCTGAGTAGGCAAAGCATCACTAGCTCTAGGGCGATCTCTGACAAAATGCTCGATGGACCCACACTGGAAACAGACTCTAGTCCTCTGTAACACCCATTGGGATGTCTCTGGCCACAGAAATTACAAACTGGAAAAGTCGGGGTCCTGACTGACCCTCCTGAACTCGCTAGCGACGAGGAAGTCAATGGTCTCCTACGAGCCTCTAGTCCTGGCCCTTGACCTAATCTTTGAGACTTTGTTGATGGAGCTCTCCTAAATCCTCTAGAATTTCGTATCCTCTTGGCTACTATCTGAAATAGACTTGTACTATCAGAAGCATTCTTACTCTGGATACTAGACTCATCTAACGAGCTCAATCTCATACCTAGAACCCTCTCTACAGCTTTAGCTTACCGTACCAACTCTGAAAATACCTCAGGTAAGTCTGTCGCCAAATAAGTGTGAATATCAATAAGCAGCCCTTCACAGAATCTCTTGCACGTAAAACTCTCAGAAGCCACTAACTCAAGGGCAAAGTGACTCAATTGCAAAATGTCCCTCTCGTATTCATACACTGAGCAATAGCCCTGGACTAGTCATGAAAACTACATCCTTAAGTCATCTATATGTGCCTAATTGATGTACTTCCCTCGAAACTCAGACAAGAATTGATCCCACATCGGCTGCTCTAGCTGTAAAGCCATCTCGACCATCTCCTACCAATCATATGCATCAGCCTTCAACATTGAGATGATGCACACTAAGTTACCCTCAGGGGTAAAATGGAGTGGCTTCAAAGTCCTTAGTGTGTCCTTCAACCACTGACCAACAGCTATAGGGTCATCCTCGTTGGTGCTGTAAAAGTCCTTCGCCTTACATCTGTGAAATCTCTCTATTGGAATCTCCTGCAGAACGACAGGTGGTGGTGGAGCAGGTGCGGTAGGTCGAACCCTCGAGATCGCTTGAATGATTTGATGTAGTGAAAAATTAAGATTCTGGAAGTAATCTACCTCATCCACGCCTAGACCCATTGGAATGTCAAAGTCGTCGGTGTTCGGGACAAACTCGTCTCCCGTATCATCCATCGGAGATGCATGACTCTCCTCCTTAGTCTCATGGTTATGATTTGAATCATCGGGCATGTCGAATTTGAAGACGAAACAGAAAAGAGAAAGCATCATTAGACTTCCAGTCTTAGAAGAGTACACTCTTAAACTTAGGGGCATGTATTTATTGACACCTTAATACGACTAACCAGCTGGTCTTAGAACCAACTAAACCTTGCTCTGATACAACTAAATGTAACACCCTAATCCTGAATACGGAGTACTCGAATACTAAAGCGTTATATCAGGTCACCAGAGCAACCTAACAAAATTTTTAAATAATTTAAAACATCAAAATACATTTTATATAAGAGAAAATACCATACATAGTTATATTGAAAATAGTAATAAAAGTAGTTATACAAAATATGTGGAGCTCTAATATCATCATATATCAAAATAGTCAAAATAACAAAAATGATAAATGAGTTACAGACCTACAAAAAAAATACAAGTAAGGCCTTAGGAATATAATGCCCACTAATAGGTAAGGTATGTACTCTGAATACATGATGCTAGAAGTCTCTCGTCGATGATGTTCCTCGAACATGAACAAAAGTCTACAAATTTGAACATGAAGACAATTCGAAAGTTGAGCTTTACAGGCTTAGTGGTACATAAAAAATCTACCATACTTCCAGCTATTCATAAATATAAGCATGTAAATCAAATGTATACATAGAAGCAGAACATGAGTATCGAATAATTAAATCATGAATCATTAAATATACATAACCAAATTACTTGCATGTCAGACTTGTCAAACTTGTTAGATTGCACATACTGCTCAAATAATCGGGTATTCGGATAGCCCTGCGTCACTCATGGCTGCTAGTTAGGTTAGAGCTTGAAGGTTGAGCGCAAAGAAAGCATCAAACATATAATCAAAAAAATAAAATCATGAAATTTGAGTCTCATACTCGTTTCAACTTGCTTATTATTCCAGGTAAAATATTAACTAATGAGATATGATGGTCTGCTATCTTGACATTCTGACCTTTTCTCATTCAAAAATTAATAACTTTTAATATATAACTCTAAATCGAGCACCGTTTGTTTTAAACAGAACTAGTACGATTATATAGATATAAGGCTCACTTCCTATTTTATCTTGTGAAATTTTTGGTGATTTTTCAAAGGCACTGCTAAATCTGTTTTATAAGAACTTTGCTGCTAGATTTTTATGACCTTTCAACACTAAAAAAAATCATATCTTTTAAAATAAAAATCGAAATTTATCTCCATTTGTTCTAAACGAAACTAAACTAACTCACGGTTACAATGATGTAGAGATCACTTATTAGTTTCTTTTATAGAATTTATGATAAATTTTCAAAATTACTGTTCATGTAATGATTTGTTTCTTGTAGATTTCACAATTAAGTTTTTAGCTTCATTTTAAATCATTCAAACATGATTTCCACCCAAAGACATATAACATGCATGCATTATCACACAAGCATCATATTTATGACTTATCAAGAAGCATAGGGGAGTTAGGGGATACCACATTGATGGAAGAACACCAACAAAGTTTCTTGCTTAGTTCTCCACCACTTTGCCCTTACCCTTAGCTTTAGAAGATTCACCACCCTCTTTAACTTATAACCATATAACACACAAGATTTAGCACAAAAAAATAAGAACCGATAGGATGCAAAAATACATGCTTTAAATAAATAAATAAATAAAATATGAGAAGATGGGTAGAGACTTCCTAAAACTCAAACCTTCCCTAACATCCAATAACCTCCATCTTCATCCTTGAAGAACTTAGTTTTTTTTTTCCATGGAACTTTTAAAAAAATCTAGATCAAGAACCTTAGCTTCTTGGAGGATGAAAAATGGTGAGAACTCACTCAAATATCTCTCCATCTACACGCCTTGCTAAGGAAAATAGATGGAGAAAAGAAGAGAAAAAAAAGAAGAAGAAATGTAAAAAGAAGAAAAAAATAGGGTGATTATAATATAGGGAAAAGTGGGGACAAATCCACTTTATCCCACACCTCAATCTTCAAAACCATCTTTTCCCATTAATTTGGAGAAGAATTTTATTAAAAAATGGTAGAATTTCCATATTAGCCATCCATCTTTCCCCTACTTCACACAAGCTTCCCAACATATTTAATTTCTTATAAAAAGGTCCAAAATTCACTCAAATTAATTCCAACAAAACCCAATCCCAAAATAAATTTATCCATCGCCAACCCAAGTCAACGCTCGAACATTACTTGACAATTTAGGGCTGTTACAATAAAATCAACCGTCCATGGCTGGACAGTAAGATAATGCCCAAAAACCACCTAAGGACCCTTAGCCAACGCCGTTCCAAAATCGCCCTTATTCTGAAATTTGACTAAAAAGTACCCATTTACCACATCCATAAGATAGAACATGTGAGTCAGTTTCCAAAGAATAGATATCTGATTAAGGAGAGCCGTGTAGCCAATATTTCACCCAAGCAGTTTCACTACCACTGTAGTTTCCATATCCTTGACCAAGATGTGTCAGATTCACTTCAATAAATCAATGGTTGGGAACCCATTAATAGTGGATTTCACTACGTCACCGTCGAGTACTCAAAATCATCTCCGTATAAAACATTAGAGTCCAACGAAGTCATCAACCCAGAGGATCCACCTTTAAACAACATATCCTTCCAGGATGAACTAGGCATCATGTCTAAATGAAATATCATATACCCATGAAAATCTTCACCCATCTTCTTGAATCTGACTTTTTTTGTATTACGGTCATCATTGGCATTATCTCACCACCTCCTTCATCAGACAAAACTAAATCAATCATCGGAAGAAAGAATAGACTCTCTATCAAATAGTTTTCTTTCTTTCGTGATTCTTAATGTCATCAAGGTATTCAAATAAACTTCATACCAATACCGAAAATAAAATCTTTAAACATAGATTACAATTTTTTCACGTGAAATTAACATGATTTCATATTTAAACTTCTTTTCTTTGTTTTTCATAAAAATATTCTTTAGTAAATGTAATATAATGTATTTTGACTAATGTATTATCTTTTTAAGGTTAATTTATGTATATATACTGAAATAAAAATTAACTGAGAAACTATTCTAAAATTTTAAAAATTTACCGATCTATGCTATTTTTGGAGAGAGAAAGGAAAACGTATCTTATAGGGTGTCACTATAAATCCAAACATTCTTGAAAACTATAACCATGTCTATTTCAAACACAGATAAAAATAAATCTACAAACTTTTAATTTTCAACTGCAAGAAAAAAAAAAGAAAAAATAATTTTTACCTAAGTGAAAATATATCCTACAAGCACATTTTCACCGTAGTACGCGTTTTTACTACCACATCAGTGAAAACACGCCTTGTACGAAGCTTTTTTCTTTCTCTTTTCAAAGACAATGTAAATCAATATTTTTTGTTTAAACACCCGACTTTCATTAAACAAAGGTCTCTAGCCCAAGGTACACAACCGATTCATACCACCAATAAGAAAAATAGAAAAGAAAAGTAAACGGAAACAATAAATAAACCAAAACCAAAAAACCCCCACGAGACCCTAGAAACCAAATCGACAGAGGAAAGCCAGATAAAATCTCTCCAAAACTAAATCAACACAGCTACATGAACTTAAAACAATATATTTCAGAGAGAAAGAGCTTCGATGATTTTCATGGACTACAAACTAAACTTTCTCCATTCCTCAAAGCTGTTAAAAACTACCCATTTCTCAGCATAGCTAGATACCCCAGCTCGTATCCACAGCTCGATTGACCATCTCTGGGGCTTCTTCCACCCAGTACTTAAGCTCTTGAAATCGACGATCTTCTCCCACTAGCACATGCGCCACTGCGTTGGCTTCTCTACGGACAAATCGATAAGTAATCCTCTCAAAATATTTCTTAAAACCCTTAATGTTTTGGATGACTGACTTGAGTAGTGATTTATCTTCTTCCTTTTGAGTTAATCTTTTTAATAACTGTCAGCGAGTCTTATTCTAGATGGACATTTTGAAATCCCAGCTCCACTTCAAAAATAATCGCCCGTTCACACGCACTGGCCTCTGCTAAGAACATGTCCGCGATATCAGGATGAGGGTAAGTACATGCTCTCATAATCTAGCCTGATTCATTTCTAGCAATAATCCCAGAAATAGATCTGTTGCTTGTTGTATGAAATGATGCATCAAAATTTATTTTTATGCTGCCCATTTTTGAAGGTCTCCAAAATTCTTTTATCGTAGTCTGGACTAGTAATGTTATTATTTAAATAGCCTCATTTTCTTGAACATATCCCTGGACAAAACCCATCAATTCCTGAACCGTCCATTTAGTCCCCTCATGAACTAGTCAATTGCGCATATGCCATATAGCCCAATAAGTTGTGACCATTAGTTTCCTGGTTTTATTATCTGCATTAATAAATATCTGGACTAACCATATTTTTTAATCTGAGGACACCATCATTGGACTCATCGTAATCTTCATATGCTTCCATAACTGCTGTAAAATACAACAAGACTGCACCAAATGCTCAACATTCTTGTTCGCTTACTTACACAGTGGATAGGTTCCTTCAACTGGTAGCTTTCTTTTACCTAGGTTCCCAAAAATAGGCACATAGTTATTGAATAATTTCCACATGTAATTTTTTACCTTTGCTGGGAGTTCTAGTGTCCACATTTTGTAACATCCTGATTTAGGGCCTAGTCAGAACAATGGTTTTGAGACCACATATTCGAAATAGAAATAATTATTTCATAATTATTATGAGGTCTAGGATGAGAATGTATGCTTTTGTAAAAATTTCATGGAGAAATTCTATGCCTAAGATGCTCAATTTGACATTAGGGACCAAATTGCAAAATATGTAAAAATTGAGTTCTAGAAGCTTTTAGCATGAAATTGAGTTGGATTATAAATTAGAGGTCCTCAAATAGTAATTTGACCAAGTTCTAAAAATTTGGACAAAAATGAGCATGCATTGGTAAAATTTTAAAGAAAGGCCTTAAGGGCATTTATGTCTTTTGGTAAATAAGAAATAAAAGGGAAAAAGAAGTGAAAATTTTGTCCATCTTTTCAAGGTAGTGCCAAAAATTCTAAGGACCATAGCTAGGGTTTTTCTTCAACTTTCAAGCATGATAACTCATAAAGACTAATTCTGGAAGTAGACCGTGAAAAACAAAATGTTTTGGAATAGTCAGAATCCACACCCGACATATCATTCAGGTAAGTTTGTAATTACTCAAAATTTACGGGCATTAGAAAAGTGAGTTATAGGGCCTCCGTCTTAGTAAACCAAGTCATAAATAATTCTTAAAAGTAATTATGAGTTTAGTTGAGTGCTTAATTAGGATTTAGTCAGGTGAATTTAGTCTAATTAAGAATAATTAGGAAAAAATACTAAATAGAATAAGGTGTAAAAGTTGGATTATAAATTAAAAGAAATCATAAAGGATCAAATAGGCAATTAAGCCATATTGGGTATATGAGGCGGCAAACATTAAAACAAAAAAATCTAAGAACTTTTTGAAGTTATAAATTATAAATATATTATTTTAGTTATAAATTGTATTAAATTAATTTAAAATAATTATATTATAAGATTTTTATATGATCAATAAGTTATGATTTTGACAAATGGATGGTGATAAAATAATACATGTGTAATTAAAATATGTATACAATTGTAGTTTATAGATTTAATTTGCTTATTAATTAAGCATAAGATATTTATTATTTATTATCTATTATTATTAAATTAAAATATATTTAATAATTATGATTTTGCCAAGTGTATGGTAAAGATAAAATACAAGTGTATTAATTTAAGTATGTACATTTGTAACATTTTTATTTAATTAGTAAATAGATATTTATTATTTATTATTATTAAGTTAAAAGATAATTATTAATTAAATAACTATATTATAAGATTTTTATTATTAACAAATTAAATGGTGAAAATTGTAATTTAAATTTTTTTTATTAAATAGATATTTATTATAATTATTGATTAAATTAATAATAATATAAAGTACATGAAATAAAAGAAACAAAAAGCATAAAATAAAAGAAACAAAGCTAAAAAGAAATAGAGAGCATTCGAACAGGGGAAGGAAAGAAAGAAGAAAAGAAAGAAAAAGGAAAAATTAGGGTTTGGAAGTTTTAAGCTTTAATTGGTAAGTCAATTAAGTCCTTTACTCTTAATTTTGATGTTTTAGAATTTTAGAATAACGTTTTGTTGAAATTAAATTGAGGTTTTGGAAGTTTTTAGGTTTTTAAACATACTTCATGTTGAACAAAATAATGAATTAGGAATTTAATTAAATGAATTTTAAGTTAGAATTGATTAAAGGATTAAATTGTAAAGTAGACTATAAGTTTTTTGTTGTAGGGATTAAATTGAAAGAAGTTTTAAATTAGTGTTTTATTATGAACATTAGATAGTTAAGTAGAACATGGAAGGAAATTGAATAGAAATAAAATATGAATTGAGTTAGAAAAATAAATGAGTTAATTAGGACTAAGTTGGAATTAGGGTATAAATTGGATAGAAATTCAGTTATTATTATTAAGTAGTGCTGTAATTAATAGTGTAAATTATTATTATTTTTGTACCGAGCAAAGAACTCGAGGCATTGACACAAAAAGGAAAGGAGAAAGTTATCGAGGAGTAATTGCGAAATCCGGGTTTGTATTACTATAATTCAAGTTATTCATTATTTAATATTTATTTTGATATTTATATTTAATAAGTGAATATGAGGTAAGTCTTAATATTGAGATGAATGAAAGTTGATATTGAATTGTATATTGATGAAAAGTGATACTGAATTGAGAAAGTGAACCGAATATCCTATTAACTAGTCGGGTTGAGTCGGATATAGTTGGCATGCCATAGGATTGGAAGAGTTCAGGGATTCTTCGACCTCGAGTCGATGAGACACTGGGTGTCACTATTTTACTTTAAATAGATTCGATGAGGTACTGGGTACCAACTTTACTTCGGCTGTAACACCATATACCTGTAACCTACGCCGGGTCGGAGTACGAGGCATTACCTAACTTTATCTCATGCATACAAACAGTCTCAAGTCATCGAGACTTGGTCCAAATTAAAACTTTTTTAATTTTTACTTTAAATTTCTTATTATGGGCTTAAAAGCCCCAAATCGACTGTTAAAAACTATTCAGAACCATTCTAGGTCGTTAAACCAACCTTAAGAAATTTGCCTTAAAATAGGGCACACACCCGTGTGGAAGGGTAACACGCCAGTGTGACCATTTCGACATGGTCGTGCTGGTGGTTCGTGTGGTTAAGCACCTTGGGACACGCCCGTGTCCCGCACCCGTGTGGAATTAAATTTTAATTCACACTTATAGGGGTTTTCACACGGCCAGACAGATGCCTGTGTCAATGCCCCGTGTCCTTTACACGACCATGACACGCCCGTATCTTAACCCGTGTGGAAAAACCTGAGTATTCTATTTTTGACGTTAGCATTCCTAAATTGTCACACGGCCAAGGCACATGCCCATGTACTAGGCCATGTCCTCCACACGGTAGAGACACGCGGTCGTATCTTTGCCTGTATGTTTATTATCATGCATACTGACTTGAAATTTTTATGTGCAGGGGTCACACAGCTGGACCATACGCCCTAAGGCTGACCGTGTGTCAAACATGGCCTAGACACACGCTTGTGTGTCTACCGGTGTGGGCAATATAAGGCTATTTACTAAACCTCATTGCCACCATTGCATACCTATTTTCACGCAAATACCAGCCAATACCAAAACAAGCATAATTTCCAAAATCAAATCAGCCACAATAGACATTCATTCAACCATGTAAATGCAACTTTTATAAAAGCCATCATTCATGGCTTAATATTAAGTGTAGGATCTATCCCAAGCCAACACATTTGGCCAAATCTCCAAGACTCAAAATAATAAGTTCTAATCCTATACATGCCATATTCAAAAATATAAATTCAACTATACCCAATGTTTCGGCTGATAGTGTGATCGATATCTCTGACTTCTAGTGATCCTTGAGCTAGTTAGGCGGCACTGAAAGAAATGAAAAGGAAAGGGAATAAGCATAAAGCTTAGTAAGTTACATATAAATAAATATACAACAATAAGTCTACAATTTACCAACAACTTATGATACCAAAAAGGGCATAAGCATGACTTACTCTTTACTTCATACAAATCACATAGCGTATATAATGAGTTCACATCTTATACATATGTATCACTTAGGTACCTCTAATACTCACAATACAGTTATACTTTTCTCATTAACTTAAATTTATAAATCTCGTCGTTCAACCATTTGGAATATTACCGGATATTCCATAGGCCTCAATCATGGGTAAAATGTCGATGCCATGTCCCAGATATGGTCTTACACTGGCTATCATCTTCGATGCTGATGCCATGTCCCAAACATGGTCTTACACAAGCTCTCACATAACCATGCCGATGTCATGTCCTAAACATGGTCTTACACTGACACATCTCGTAGCTGATGGATGTCCCAGACATCTTATATTGGCTTATGTCTCGAGGTTGATGTATGTCCCAAGCATGTCTTACACTAGCACTCGTCTCAATGTCGATGCCATATCCCATACATGTTCTTACACTGGCTCTCATAATGCGGCCGATGCGTTTTCCAGACATGTCTTACACTGGCTCACACAAATGACCCAAGTGATACGGCATGAATATTCGGTTTACTTCCTAAGGTCCAAACGGGAATTCTACTATTTCAATGATCATTACACATTCTCAATCTCGAAATCAAGCAATTCATGCCATAACTATTCAATGAAAATTTAAATACGTATAGTAGCAATGTAGTTATATTATTTACATACAACTTACCTCAGATTTCAAAATGTAGCGACTATACGGTTTAGTCGATTTGCTTGGCTTTCCCTCGGTCTTGATTCGAATTTGTCAATTCTTGATCTATATTAGCAAAATAAATTCGTTTGATCACTAATTACAATTAGGCAATTGAAAATTCACATTTTCGGTAAAATGACCATTTTACCCCTAGACTTTGGCAAAATGATCATTTTACCTCTATGCTTGAAAATCAATTTTTATTGAATTTTTTCACCTCTTGAACTTAGCTAAACTCTTTTTAATCTTATAGCAACCTAAAATTCCCACTATTTCACGCACTTATCACTTATTTTGCAACTTATGAAAAATAGTCCCTTTAGGTGTTTTCATGCTAACACCTTTTACAAAAGTTGTTTATAAGACAACCAAGACTCATTTTCTTACATAAAAACTCAGCAAACAATACAAATTCTTTCATGGAAAAACCCTAAACTCTTGATCATTTTGTAAGATAGCATCCTCATTTAAAAACTCATGCTTCAAGGGTTTCAAAAGTACAAAAATATTTTAGAAAAGTCATCAGGATCACTTACTTGTGAGTGCTTCAAGTTGCTGAAAATTTTTGAAGCTTAAAACCCCAACAATGGATGATATTTTTAGCGAAGAAGAAATGGTAAATAGGGTGATATTATTTCCTTTTTCTATTTTCTATTTTAGTCAAAATTGGTCACCTAATCCTACCAAAAATTCAAAAATTTTGACCACACGTCTCTTATGGTCAGTCACCCTATTTTTAAGGGTCTAATTGCCCTTGAAAAACCCCTAATTTAGGTTCTCTAGCTATTTAACACATTTAGCTATCAATTTAGGACTTTTACACTTTATGCGATTTAGTCATTTTTCATAATCGGGCTCACAAACGTCAAAATTAACTCACCAAATTTTTCATGTACTAATATAAACATGTTATGACTCCAAAATAATAATAAAATAATTTCTCCAACTTCAGATTTGTGGTCTTGAGACCACTATTCTAACTAGGCCCTAAATCTGGCTGTTACATTTCTCCCCCTTAGGAATTTTCGTCCTCGAAAATCTTACCAACAAATAAGTTTGGGTACTGATCTCTCATAGTCTCCTCGAGTTCCCATGTGGTTTCCTCGACTCCATGTCTATGCCAAAAAACCTTCAAAAGTGCTATATTCTTATTTCTCAACTATTTAACTTCTCGAGCCAAAATCTTGACCGGCTCCTCGCCATAAGTCATGTCCGGAAGAATTTCAACCTCTGCTAGCTTAATCACATGAGAAGGGTCTGATCTATATTGACGTAGCATGGACACATGAAACACGTTATGAATCTTTTTCAATTCTGGTGGCAAATTCAATCGATAGGCAACTGGCCCTATTTTCTCGATAACTACTTAAGGTCCTATGAAACGAGGACTCAACTTGCCTTTTCTACCAAATCTGAGGACTTTCCTCCACGAAGATACTTTTAAAAATACCTTATCACCAACTTGAAACTCAATTTCCTTTCGTTTCAAATTCACATAAGGTTTTTTTCTATCTGAGGTAGCCCTCAAGCAATCACGAATCACTCTAACTTTCTTTTCAGTCTCCATAATTAATTCGAGCCCGTGAATTTGACCCACTTTAAGCTCGGTCCAACATAAGGGTGTTTTGCACTTTCGCCCATATAATGTCTCACAAGGCGCCATTTTCAGACTTGTCTGATAATTGTTATTATAGGCGAATTCAACCAATAGTAGATACTTTTCCCAACTACCTTGAAACTCAAGGATGCAACACCCTAACATGTCCTTTAATATCTGAATTACTTTCTCTGACTGACCGTCGATTTGCGGATGGAAAGCTGTGGTAAACTTCAACTTTGTTCCCAGAGTCTTTTGTAATTTTTTCCAAAAACTCGAGGTAAATCTCAGGTCTTTGTCTGAAACAATTGATATTGGCACTCCGTGTAGTCTCACAATCTTGAAAACATACAAGTCGACTAATCTCTCAAGGGAGTAATCGGTACGCACTGGTATAAAATGTGCCAACTTTGTTAGCCTATCCACAATAACCCAAACAATATCATTTTTCTTCAGGGTTACCGGCAAACCCGTCACAAAGTCCATAGTGATCCGATCCCACTTCCACTAGAGGACCATAGTAGGCTGAAGTAGACCCGAAGGCACTTGATGTTCAGCCTTTACTTGTTGACATACCAGGCAGTTAGACACAAACTCTGAAATATCTCTTTTCATACCCAACCACCAATACATTTTCTTAAGTTGTACATTTTCACACTGCCCGGGTGGACGGACAAACAATCACTATATGCTTCTCTCAGATTCTTCTGAATAAGCTCATTGTCCTTGGGTACACAAACTCTGTCTCTGAACATTAAACATCCATCGATACCAATACGAAAATCTGATTCAATTTCTGACTCACACTGAGTTCTCTTGGCTTACAATTTCTCATAACCTTTTTGAGCTTTTCAGATCTCTTGAAGAAACATTGGTCTAGCTCTCATCTCTGTTAGAATTGTAGCATCATCAGACAATGTCATATTGACATTCATTGCTCTTAGCGCAAATAACGATTTTCTACTTAAAGCATTAGTGACTACATTCGCCTTTCTCGGATGGTAGTCGATAATCAATTCATAGTCCTTTATCAGCTCTAACCACCGTCATTTCCGTAAATTCAATTCCTTTTGATTCATCAAATACTTTAAGCTCTTATGGTCGGTGAATACCCAACATTTCTCCCAATGCAAATGGTGTCTCTAAATTTTCAGTGTGAACACGATGGCGGCCAACTCTAAATCATGCGTCGGATAATTTTTCTCATGTGGCTTCAGTTGTCTTGAAGCGTAAGCTATGACCTTACCTTCTTGCATAAGAACGTACCCCAAACCATTTAAGGAGGCGTAACTATATACTACAAACTTTTTGCTCGACTCTGATTGCACTAACACTAGGGCTTCGATCAACAAAGCCTTTAATTTCTCGAAACTTTGCTGACACTTTTCTGTCCATTCAAATTTGACATCCTTTTGTAGTAGTCTCGTCATCAGCGTAGCTATCATAGAGAATCCGTTTACAAACTGTCTATAGAACTTGGCCAACCTCAAAAAGCTTCAAACCTCTGTCACATTCTTCGGATGTTTCCATTCAACAATAGCCGAGATCTTACTTGGGTCAACTCGGATCCCATCTCCTAACACAAGATGTCCTAAAAAACTGAGCTCCTTAAGCTAAAATTCACTCTTACTGAACTTGGCATACAATCTCGTCCCTCAAGGTTTGCAACACAAATCTTAGATGCTCTGCTTGCTCGCTCTCATCACACGAATAAATCAATATGTCATCGATAAAGATGATGAAAAACTTATCCAAATATGGCCTAAAAATGTGGTTTATCAGATCCATAAATACCGCCGGGGCATTAGTCAAACCAAAAGGCATAACAAGGAATTCATAATGCCCATATCTCGTCCGAAAAGTAGTCTTTGGTACATCTTGCTCTTTTACTCTCAACTGGTAGTACCCAGATCTTAGATTAATCTTGAAAAATACAGTGACCCCCTTCAACTGATTGAACAAATCATTGATTATTGGCAAAGGATATTTATTCTTCACTATCACCTTATTAAGCTGTCTATAGTCGATACATAATCTCATCGAACTGTCTTTTTTTTTCACAAAAAGTACCGGAGCAACCCATGGTGAAAAACTTGGTCTCGCAAAGCCTTTATCCGTTAGCCCTTGCAATTGTGCTTTCAACTCTTTCAACTCAGTTGGAGCCATCGAGATGGGTGTCGTACTGGAAACCAACTCAATTCCAAACTCAATTTCCTTTATTAGAGGTAATCCGGGTAATTCTTCCAGGAACACGTCTGTAAACTCACAGACTACTGGTACCGATTCAATCTTCAATTCAGACACTTGAGTATTCAACACAAAAGCTAAATAGGCCTCATATTCTTTCCTCAAATATTTCTCAACAGTTAAAGAAGATATTACTACAGGCAAATTATCTGATCCATCTGGTCCAACTCAAAAAACATTCTCATCTTCACATTTCAACTCAATAACTTTCCTCCCACAGTCCACTACAACACTATGAGAAGTCAACCAATCCATTCCAAGGATTATGTCAAATTCATTAAACGGAAATAACATTAAGCTAGCCGGAAAACAATGACCTCTAATTGTCAAAGGACAATCCTTACACACTTGGTCCACTAATACATATTTGCTTAAAGGGTTAGACACTTTGATCACAAATTCAGTGGACTCTACTAGCATGCTCATACGAGGTACCAATTCTATACAAATATAAGAAAAGGTAGATCCTGGGTCAATTAATGTAACAATAGATATATCATGGATAGAAAAAGTACCTGTGATCACATCGGGAGACTCTGTCCGGAGCTCGAATAGTATAAGTTCTTGCAGGCACTCTGCCCTCGAACCTCATTGCAGCGTCTCTGGGTGCACTTCTGCTAGAAGCCTCGCTTCCCGGGTTCTTTTGTGGTCTACCCCTCAATGGAGCACTGCTTGCATTTACTTCTTGCTTTCTCTCTCCCATCTCAGGGCAATAACGAATAAAGTGGTCTAGTGACCCACACTTGTAGCAACCCCTCTCGTTTCCTCGGCACTTGCCAAAATGACGCCTGCCACATTGTGAGCATTCTGGCCTATTTGGCTGAGCACTACTGACACTTACGACAGAAGCGGTCTGGGCTCTAGAAGTTGCATTCTATTGGTTGTTTTTATTTGAAAACCCCACCAAAACATTCGATCGGGAAGCAAACTCTTTTGATCTTTTAGAAGAGAACTAATATGATTTCCCCATCTATCTTTTCTTTGAATCTCGCGACTCAATAGTTGCTTTTCTCCTATCTTTTACTAGCTCCTCAGCCTTGCATGCTCTCTCGACAAGTACTACAAATTCTCTTATCTCTAAGATGGCAACAAACACTCGGATGTCTTCATTAATTCCATCCTCAAACCTCTTACACATGGTAGCTTCAGTGGATATGCATTCCTGCGCATATTTGCTGAGTTTCACGAACTCGCGTTCGTACTCCATAACAGTCTTATTACCTTGCTTCAACTCTAAAAGTTACTTCTTTTTTTGATCCATGAACCACTGGCTAATATACTTTTTTCGGAACTCTTCTTGGAAAAATTCTCAAGTTACTCTTTCTCTCGGTACCATGACACGAGAGTATTCCCCCACTGATATGTCGAATCCTGTAAAAGTGACCGTACACTTCATGCATTCTTCAGGTGTGTATGATAATTCATCAAACACCCTGATGGTATTTTCTAGCCAAAATTTTGCTCTCTCCGGATCATCATCTATGCTAGCCCGAAATTCTTCAGCCTCTTATTTCCAGATCTTATCTACCAGAGGCTTCTCTCTTTTAAACATGTTTGCGCCTTGCGAAGCTACTAGGTATACTAAGGAATCAGGGGAGGTGGGGGAGGTAGAGTGTTCGGGTTCGCACGAATGAACTTTTTGTACTAAGCATCCATCATCCGGAGGTAGGCTTTTCTAGCCCCTCCTGTAACACCCCGTACCCGAGACCGTTGCCGGAGTCGAACGCGAGGTGCTAACAGACTTAATTACTTTGTTTTCACAGTCCATTAAAAAAAGAATTCCAGACAAGCTGGCTAACCGCGTCACTGTCGCCTTAAAAATCATATCTCGAGTTCAAAAACTCAAAAACTGATTCCGTAAATTTTCTCCGAAATTAGACTCATATATCCATCTGTGGATTTATTTCTAGAATTTTTGGTTAGGCCAATTGGTACAGTTTATTAGTTAAAGTCTCCCCTGATTCTGGGTTCAACTACTCTGACCTTCATGTATTCTGACTTAGATATCTCCCTGTACAGAGTTTCAATACTCATGCCGTTTGTTTCTATAGAAACTAGACTTAGGGAGGAATCCATACATATAAGGCATGACTTCTAACTATCTCTGGCTAATTTATGGTGAATTATCAAAGTCGAAACAGGAGATCCAGAAACCGTTCTGGCCCTGTTTCACGAGAACTTTAATATCTCTTAATATACTATTCATATGATTGTTTTGTTACTTTCATATGAAAATAGATTCATCAAGGTTCGATTACATAATTTATTCACTATTTAATTCCATTCCTACAAATTTTTGTGATTTTTCGAATCCACACCACTGCTGCTGTCAGCAGTTGTTTTCAATGTAAACTTTACCTATTTCGTGGTTACCATGAACCAACTAGGGTTTTGTCATACATAGGTCCACATATGATCATATTTAGCCATTCCAATGGCTGATCATTTGCCCAACACTTCCATTCCAAACCATAGTCACATCATGAAACCATATATACATACATAAACACAAATAGTCTAATGCCAAACTCCACTTCTACAAGCCATTTTCGCATGGCTGTACACACGTACATCACAAAAAGTGCTTAAAACAACAAGGGGTAGTCCTATACATGCCATATCCAGAGTTCAACTAAAAGAGTACCAAAAGAGCTTTGATAGTGTGGATGACTTCGACTTCGATGATCCCGAATCCGATAGCTAACGAACAAAATCTATAAAACAGAGAGCCAAAGCAACGGGGTAAGCATTTTAAAGCTTAGTAAGTTTCAAGTAATGAAATCGGCTTTGACTAAAGTATTACATTCACATAGCTAAATGAATCACTTTATTAATTCACATTCTCATAATCATACTTACTTCACACTTCATCAACATATACACACACAAGGTATCAACCTATCTAAAAGCCGAAAGTTCGTTAGTCGATTGAACGAATACTATTTAAAACGAATCGACTTTTCCGAAGCACATGCAAACATACCTTATCGTTTGGGTTTGTCGAGCGTATTAATTGAATTTATTACAGCACAAAACGCTCACATTCAAACCCAAGTTTCTTCGGAATTTAGCCGGGTATAACCACAAGCACAATTGCCTTCGGGTCTTAACCCGGGTATAGCAACTCGCACGAATGCCTTTGGGTCTTAGCCCGGATATATCAACTTGCACAATTGCCTTCGGGTCTTAGCCCGGATATATCAACTCGCACAAATGCCTTCGGGTCTTAGCCCGGATATATGTCAACTCGCACAAATGCCTTCGGGTCTTAGCCCGGATATATCAACTCGCACAAATGCCTTCGGGTCTTAGCCCGGATATATCAACTTGCACAAATGCCTTCGGGTCTTAGCCCGGATGTATTCAAATGCTCATGCACACATATATCAATAATCATAACACATCCATATCTTATTTTCGTTATTAAGGCTCAAACACAAAACATTTATAAAACCTTTCCAATTTCGGCTCAATAGCCACACACAAAGAGCATGATTTCGATTGGCTTTATAACATAGTCTCTATGCACATTCGACTATCCATCATAGTATGACTAATCATTTCAATATAATTCAAGTAGGATCATTACTCGAAGACTTACCTCGGATGTTGTCGAACGACTTCAATAGCTATTCAATTACTTTTCCTTCCCTTTATCGGATTTAGTTCCCCTTTGCTCTTGAGCTTAAGTTCAACAAATTTTAAAATAGTCATTAATCGACTATTCAAGTATTACTTTCAGAATAATATATATATTGATTTGACTTTCACACACATAGATTATAGTAAGCTTTATAAAAATCAATAAATAATTCATTAGCAAATTTTCATTAATGTTTACAACATAATCACATATTCACTACGAGCTGTTTTCTTGAGCAGCAGTCACTAAATTATTTATAACTGGAGCTACAAAACTCCAAATCACTTGCCGTTAATTTTCCCTGAATATAGACTCGTATATCTTCCATCCATAAAATTTTCAGAATTTTAGGCTTGGCCAATCAATACCAGATTTTTCTTAAAGTTTCCCCTGTTTCACTGTTTGACTAATCTGAGCACTCTTCACTACGAATCAAATTTCTCATTTTACAGAATTAAAAATGTGTTGTATTTGATTTCATTTGATACTAGACTCATTAAGGAGTTTAAGCATATAAATTTTATCTTATAATCATTTTTGTACAATTTATAATGATTTTCTAAAAACAGAACAGGGAATCTAGTAGTCATTTTGACTCAGCCCCACAATACTTCAAATATCTCAAGATCGGTAACTCTTTTGTTTTTATAGTTTCTTTTGTAAGAAAATAGACTCTTCAAGCTTTAATGACATAATTTACTCAGCTTCTAATTCAACTCCTACAAATTATGGCGATTTTCCAAAATCACCTTACTGCTGCTGTCCCCAAGCAGATTATTACCAAATCAAATACTAACATTTGCATTTCACCTTAATAGCTAGCTTAGCAAACCTTAATTTAACATATAATTGTTCATAACACAATTAAAGCATCCTCTCCATTCCATCAATTCAAAACACATACATTGCCCAATAGTATCCAAAATCATATTCGGCCTTAGTACACATCTTGTTAGCCGATTTTTCTCCATTTAGCAACTAATGCACATATGTGCTCATTTGTTAGACTCTACTTCACCTAACTACCATTTTCTTTTTCATCCAAATAACATGAACAACAACCATTTCTTGAACATTTTCTCTTCAACAATTCTTCATAAAACATAAAGACTATAACCCAATCTCATCCTTTAATAACTAAAACCGAATGCTCAAGACACCACACCATTTCAAATTTTGGTCATGGGTTAAGCAAGGAACTTGATGACTAACAAAAAAATGCTAAAAATCCAAGAATCATCCTTGAACTTACCTTGATTTAGCTAACCACCATAGCTGAATTTTTCAAAGCTTTTCTCTTCTAGGTACGGCAATGAGGAGCAAGGATGGAGAAACTTTGGTTTCTCCTCCTATTAACTAGTATTTTATTAACCTTATTCCTTATTTTATTTTTTTCTAACATACCTCACTAAGCCAACATGTTCCCAACATGTTTCCAACCATAGCATGGCCAACCACTAGCTCAAATTTTGGGTAATTTGACATGCAAACCCATCATTTTCATAACATGCATTAATAGACCATTTTAAATTAGCCTATCATATTTTCACCATGTCTCATATCGATCCCTATTTAATAATTTCTCATGCAATTGGCAAAATTGGAGAATGAAACTTCCACATACTCATGTACACACATAATAAGCATAGAATATGGAAATTAATTATTTTTATGACTCGGTTTTGTGGTCCCGAAACCACTTCCCGACTAGGGTCAATTTTGGGCTGTCACAACTCTCCCCCACTTAAGAAATTTTCGTCCCCGAAAATCTTACCGGTGAATAGGTTTGGGTATTGTTCTTTCATCGAGCTCTCGGTTTCCCAAGTAGCTTCCTCGATCTCGTGTTTGAGCCATAACACCTTTACTAACGGAACCCTTTTGTTTCGCAACTCCTTCACTTCACGAGCTAGGATACGCATCGGCTCTTCTTCATAACTCATATCGGCTTGAATTTCAACCTCCGATGGGCTGATTATGTGCGATGGATCAGATCGATAGCGTCGAAGCATCGAAACATGAAAGACATCGTGAATCTTTTCAAGCTCAGAGGGCAAAATCAATCTATACGCAACCGGACCAACTCGTTCGGAGATTTCGTACGGCCCAATGAATCTCGGGCTCAACTTGCCCTTACGGCCAAACCTGAGTACCTTTTTCCAAGGCGAAACTTTAAGGAACACTTTATCTCCCACCTGATATTCAATGTCCTTTCGTTTCAAATCCGCATACGATTTCTGACGATCTGTGGCTGCCTTCAGACTTTCACGGATTACTTTTACTTTCTGTTCGGCATCTTTAATCAAATCAACTCCGAAAATTTTACTTTCACCGAGCTCGGTCCAAAACAATGGTGTACGGCATTTACGACCGTACAAAGCCTCGTAAGGTGCCATCTTAATACTTGATTGAAAACTATTGTTGTAAGCGAATTCAATCAAAGGTAAATACCTTTTCGATGAACCACAGAACTCTAAGACGCAACATCTCAACATATCCTCGAGTATCTGAATTGTTCGTTCAGATTGACTATCGGTTTTGGGGTGAAAAGCAGTGCTAAAATGCAGCTTGGTACCCAAAGCTTCTTGCAATTTCTTCCAAAATCGCGATGTAAATCTTGGGTCTCTATCTGACACGATAGAAATAGGTACCCCGTGTAATCTCACAATCTGAGAAACGTACAATTCAGCTAGTTTATCCAATGAAAAATCCGTACGCACAGGGATAAAGTGAGCTGACTTAGTCAGTCTATCGACAATAACCCAGACCGAGTCTTTCTTACTCTGAGTCAAAGGTAACCCAGACACAAAGTCCATTGTGACTCGATCCCATTTCCACTCGGGTATCATGATCGGCTGAAGTAATCCTGAAGGCACTTGATGTTCTGCTTTCACTTGTTGACATATTAAACACCTTGAAACAAATTCAGAAATGTCTCGTTTCATGCTCGGCCACCAAAATTGACGTTTCAGATCGTTGTACATTTTAGTACTACCCGGGTGAATTGACATTCAGCTACAATGGGCTTCGTTCAGAATCATCGAAATGAGTTCCGAATTCTTTGGAACACACAAACGACTTCTGAACCTCAAACAATCATCATCATCAATTTGAAACTCCGATTCCTTGTTCGGAACACACTCAGCCCGTTTTGCAACCAATTCATCATCGACTTTCTGAGCTTCACGAATTTGATGAATCAATAATGGTTTGGCTTTTAATTCAGCTACTAACACATTGTCGGGTAGAACAGACAAGTGTACATTCATCGCTCGCAAAGAAAATAGTGATTTTCGGCTTAAGGCGTCCGCAACCACATTAGCCTTTCCCGGGTGATAATTAATGACCAGCTCATAATCTTTCAACAACTCAAGCCAACGCCTTTGTCGCAGATTCAAGTCTCGCTGGGTCATCAAATATTTGAGACTTTTGTGATCCGAAAATACATGGCACTTCTCACCAAACAAATAATGTCGCCATATTTTCAAAGCAAATACGATGGCAGCTAGTTCGAGATCATGGGTCGGATAATTTCTCTCGTGTGGCTTTAATTGTCTCGACGCATAGGCCACAACTCGACCTTCTTGCATCAATATGCAACCCAACCCAAGTAGGGATGCGTCACTATAAATGACAAACTCCTTGCCTGATTCGGGTTGCACTAAAATTGGAGCTTCAGTCAAATAAGTTTTTAGTTGATCGAAACTTTTCTGACATTTCTCCGTCCATTCAAACTTAACATCCTTTTGAAGTAGCTTCGTCATCGGTGTGGCTATCATCGAGAAACCTTTGACAAATCGTCGGTAATAAGCGGCGAGTCCCAAAAAGCTCCGAACCTCAGTAATATTTCTCAGAGGTTTCCAGTTAAGTATGGCTGAGATTTTGTTCGGGTCAACGCGAATACCCGATGCGGATACCACATGACCCAAGAAGCTAACCTCTCTTAACCAGAACTCACACTTACTGAACTTCGCATATAACTGCTTATCCCGCAAAATTTGCAACACTAATCTCAAGTGTTCAGTATGTTCGATCTCATCTCTTGAATAGACCAAGATGTCATCAATGAACACAACTACGAACCGATCCAAATATGGTCTGAAGATCCGATTCATCAAATCCATAAATACCGCAGGGGCATTAGTGAGCCCGAATGGCATCACCAAGAACTCGTAGTGACCGTACCTCGTTCTGAAAGTAGTTTTGGGTACGTCCGAATCTCGAATCCGCAACTGATAATAACCCGATCTCAAATCTATCTTTGAAAACACTGATGCTCCCTTTAATTGATCAAACAAATCATCAATACGCGGTAACGGATATTTATTCTTTATCGTCACTTTATTCAGTTGACGATAGTCAATGCACAACCTCATGGTTCCGTCCTTCTTTTTCACGAACAATACTGGTGCACCCCAAGGTGAGAAACTTGGTCGAGCGAAACCTCTATCCGTTAACTCTTGCAATTGAGCTTTCAATTCCTTTAACTCGGTTGGTGCCATACGATACGGAGCTATCGAAATTGGCGTAGTTCCAGGTACAAGCTCAATACCAAACTCTACCTCCCGAACAGGTGGTAAACCCGGTAATTCTTCAGGAAAAACATCCGGGTATTCACAAACCACCGGCACAGATTCGGGTTTCTTTTCTAATTCTTTGTCATCAAGTACATACGCAAGGTATGCTTCGCACCCTTTTCTTACATATTTCTGTGCCAACATTGAGGATATTACAGCTGGCAACCCCTTTAAGTCCGTAGACTCAACTCGGATTATCTCGTTATTTGCGCACCTCAGATCAATAGTCTTGCTTTTGCAATTCACAACTGCAACATGCGCGGTCAGCCAATCCAAACCAAGAATAACATCAAATTCATCAAATGGCAAAAGCATCAAGTCCGCCGGAAAACAGGAACCTCGAATTACTAGGGGACATTTCTTACACACTTTGTCGACAAGCACGTAACGACCCAAGGGATTTGACACCCGAATTACGAACTCAGTAGACTCAATAGGTAGAGTCTTACTGGATGCTAAGGTTTCACATATGTAAGAATGAGTAGAACCGGGGTCAATCAAAGCAATTACATTAGTATCAAAGAGAGTAAAAGTACCGGTAATAACATCTGGCGAAGAAGCATCCTCGCGGGCACGTATAGCATAAGCTCTAGCAGGCGCACGAGCCTCGGATCTGGTCGTAGCATCTCTAGATCCTCTCTGACCACCACTAGCATTGCCCGTATTTCTAGATGGTCTACCTTGAGCAGTGTTAGCACCCGGTTTCCCACTCTGATTTACATTCTGTTCAGACAACCTCGGGCAATCTTTAATGAAGTGGTCAACTGATCCGCACTTGAAACAGGAGCTGTCATGGGATCTACAACTCCCCGAATGCCATTTACCGCAATATCGGCATTTCGTTCTGTCTCGACGTTCATTCCCAACACTGGCGACCGAAGTGCCTCGTGTACCCACAGGGGGTCGATCACGATCTCGTCTAAAAAGGCCCGAAGTGCCTCTGGACCGGTCCACATCATCTCGAAATTTCTTCGATGCCTATTGAAGAGACTTTCCCGAGGATCTTTTACGAAACTCTCCAGTTCTCACATCGACTTTTTGTTTTTCTTTTCTAAGCTCTTCGGCTATACAAGCTCGCTCGACAAGTACTACGAACTCTCGTATTTCAAGAATGCCAACGAACATTTTTATATCTTCATTCAGCCCATCCTCGAAGCGTTTACACATGATAGCCTCGGACAAAACACATTCCCGAGCGTATCTACTAAGTCTAACAAATTTTCGCTCGTAATCAGTAACTGACATAGAACCTTGTTTAAGCTCAAGAAATTCCTTCCATTTTTGATCAACAAATCTCTGACTGATATACTTTTTCCGAAATTCAGTTTGGAAAAACTCCCAAGTTACTTGCTCTCGGGGCACAACAGAAGTCAGAGTACTCCACCAATAGTAGGCAGAATCGCGTAGCAAGGAGATAGTACACTTTAGGCATTCATCGGGTGTACAAGATAGCTCATCGAGTACCCGGATAGTGTTGTCCAACCAAAATTCAGCTTGCTCGGCATCGTCGCTATCCGTAGCCTTAAATTCAGTAGCCCCATGTTTTCGGATTCTGTCAACTGGGGGCTTATTTGACCTTATTTGGTCAGTTACCAGAGGTATTGTAGGTGCGGGGGTGGTATTTGTCGGGAATGGAGGTTGTGGAACAGCCGTATTAGTTCAAATGTATTGGTTGAACCAATCATTCATCACACTATAGAAAGCTTGTCTAGCTTCATCATTCGGGTTACTAGCATTAGGTTGAGAGTCCGCCGGCGCTGTCCCTTGTGCGGGAGCAGGCGCTACACTCTCAAGATCATCAGCTACCGCTCGGTCGGGATCGGGATCCATTACTATAAATAAACACATTTGCAAATGTCAGAAATATCCACACTATCAAATAATCACATAAAATGGCATGTATAGCTAGACCCAACGCATTACGGTAGTCCTAGAATCGACTAAACCGTAGCTCTGATACCAATAAAATTGTAACACCCCGTACCCGAGACCGTTGCCGGAGTCGAACGCGAGGTGCTAACAGACTTAATTACTTTGTTTTCACAGTCCATTAAAAAAAGAATTCCAGACAAGCCGGCTAACCGCGTCACTGTCGCCTTAAAAATCATATCTCGAGTTCAAAAACTCAAAAACTGATTCCGTAAATTTTCTCCGAAATTAGACTCATATATCCATCTGTGGATTTATTTCTAGAATTTTTGGTTGGGCCAATTGGTACAGTTTATTAGTTAAAGTCTCCCCTGATTCTGGGTTCCACTACTTTGACCTTCATGTATTCTGACTTGGATATCTCCCTGTACAGAGCTTCAATACTCATACCGTTTGTTTCTATAGAAACTAGACTCAGAGAGGAATCCATACATATAAGGCATGACTTCTAACTATCTCTGGATAATTTATGGTGAATTATCAAAGTCGAAACAGGAGATCCAGAAACCGTTCTGGCCCTGTTTCACGAGAACTTTAATATCTCTTAATATACTGTTCATATGATTGTTTTGTTACTTTCATATGAAAATAGATTCATCAAGGTTCGATTACATAGTTTATTCACTATTTAATTCCATTCCTACAAATTTTTGTGATTTTTCGAATCCACACCACTGCTGCTGTCAGCAGCTGTTTTCAATGTAAACTTTACCTATTTCGTGGTTACCATGGACCAACTAGGGTTTTGTCATACATAGGTCCACATATGATCATATTTAGCCATTCCAATGGCTGATCATTTGCCCAACACTTCCATTCCAAACCATAGTCACATCATGAAACCATATATACATACATAAACACAAATGGTCTAATGCCATACTCCACTTCTACAAGCCATTTTCGCATGGCTGTACACACGTACATCACAAAAAGTGCTTAAAACAACAAGGGGTAGTCCTATACATGCCATATCCAGAGTTCAACTAAAAGAGTACCAAAAGAGCTTTGATAGTGTGGATGACTTCGACTTCGATGATCCCGAATCCGATAGCTAACGAACAAAATCTATAAAACAGAGAGCCAAAGCAACGGGGTAAGCATTTTAAAGCTTAGTAAGTTTCAAGTAATGAAATCGGCTTTGACTAAAGTATTACATTCACATAGCTAAATGAATCACTTTATTAATTCACATTCTCATAATCATACTTACTTCACACTTCATCAACATATACACACACAAGGTATCAACCTATCTAAAAGCCGAAAGTTCGTTAGTCGATTGAACGAATACTATTTAAAACGAATCGACTTTTTCGAAGCACATGCAAACAAACCTTATCGTTTGGGTTTGTCGAGCGTATTAATTGAATTTATTACAGCACAAAACGCTCACATTCAAACCCAAGTTTCTTCGGAATTTAGCCGGATATAACCACAAGCACAATTGCCTTCGGGTCTTAACCCGGGTATAACAACTCGCACGAATGCCTTCGGGTCTTAGCCCGGATATATCAACTTGCACAATTGCCTTCGGGTCTTAGCCCGGATATATCAACTCGCACAAATGCCTTCGGGTCTTAGCCCGGATATATCAACTCGCACAAATGCCTTCGGGTCTTAGCCCGGATATATCAACTTGCACAAATGCCTTCGGGTCTTAGCCCGGATGTATTCAAATGCTCATGCACACATATATCAATAATCATAACACATCCATATCTTATTTTCGTTACTAAGGCTCAAACACAAAACATTTATTAAACCTTTCCAATTTCGGCTCAATAGCCACACACAAAGAGCATGATTTCGATTGGCTTTATAACATAGTCTCTATGCACATTCGACTATCCGTCATAGTATGACTAATCATTTCAATATAATTCAAGTAGGATCATTACTCGAAGACTTACCTCGGATGTTGTCGAACGACTTCAATGGCTATTCAATTACTTTTTCCTTCCCTTTATCGGATTTAGTTCCCCTTTGCTCTTGAGCTTAAGTTCAACAAATTTTAAAATAGTCATTAATCGACTATTCAAGTATTACTTTCAGAATAATATATATATTGATTCGACTTTCACACACATAGATTATAGTAAGCTTTATAAAAATCAATAAATAATTCATTAGCAAATTTTCATTAATGTTTACAACATAATCACATATTCACTACGAGCTGTTTTCTTGAGCAGCAGTCACTAAATTATTTATAACTGGAGCTACAAAACTCCAAATCACTTGCCGTTAATTTTCCCTGAATATAGACTCGTATATCTTCCATCCATAAAATTTTCAGAATTTTAGGCTTGGCCAATCAATACCAGATTTTTCTTAAAGTTTCCCCTATTTTCACTGTTTGACTAATCTGAGCACTCTTCACTACGAATCAAATTTCTAATTTTACAGAATTAAAAATGTGTTGTATTTGATTTCATTTGATACTAGACTCATTAAGGAGTTTAAGCATATAAATTTTATCTTATAATCATTTTTGTACAATTTATAATGATTTTCTAAAAACAGAACAGGGAATCTAGTAGTCATTTTGACTCAGCCCCACAATACTTCAAATATCTCAAGATCGGTAACTCTTTTGTTTTTATAGTTTCTTTTGTAAGAAAATAGACTCTTCAAGCTTTAATGACATAATTTACTCAGCTTCTAATTCAACTCCTACAAATTATGGCGATTTTCCAAAATCACCTTACTGCTGCTGTCCCCAAGCAGATTATTACCAAATCAAATACTAACATTTGCATTTCACCTTAATAGCTAGCTTAGCAAACCTTAATTTAACATATAATTGTTCATAACACAATTAAAGCATCCTCTCCATTCCATCAATTCAAAACACATACATTGCCCAATAGTATCCAAAATCATATTCGGCCTTAGTACACATCTTGTTAGCCGATTTTTCTCCATTTAGCAACTAATGCACATATGTGCTCATTTGTTAGACTCTACTTCACCTAACTACCATTTTCTTTTTCATCCAAATAACATGAACAACAACCATTTCTTGAACATTTTCTCTTCAACAATTCTTCATAAAACATAAAGACTATAACCCAATCTCATCCTTTAATAACTAAAACCGAATGCTCAAGACACCACACCATTTCAAATTTTGGTCATGGGTTAAGCAAGGAACTTGATGACTAACAAAAAAAAATGCTAAAAATCCAAGAATCATCCTTGAACTTACCTTGATTTAGCTAACCACCATAGCTGAATTTTTCAAAGCTTTTCTCTTCTAGGTACGGCAATGAGGAGCAAGGATGGAGAAACTTTGGTTTCTCCTCCTATTAACTAGTATTTTATTAACCTTATTCCTTATTTTATTTTTTTCTAACATACCTCACTAAGCCAACATGTTCCCAACATGTTTCCACCCATAGCATGGCCAACCACTAGCTCAAATTTTGGGTAATTTGACATGCAAACCCATCATTTTCATAACATGCATTAATAGACCATTTTAAATTAGCCTATCATATTTTCACCATGTCTCACATCGATCCCTATTTAATAATTTCTCATGCAATTGGCAAAATTGGAGAATGAAACTTCCACATACTCATGTACACACATAATAAGCATAGAATATGGAAATTAATTATTTTTATGACTCGGTTTTGTGGTCCCAAAACCACTTCCCGACTAGGGTCAATTTTGGGCTGTCACACTTCCGCCTTGGCCTACAGTCACGGACTCACTCTCAACCGGCGCGGTCCCTTCAGCGGGAGCTGGCGCATTACTTTCCACGTCATCTGCCGTGGCTCTATCAAGGCCCATTTAATATATAAAAACATAATTTATAATCGTCATAAATCGTCACACTATCAATGTACAATTATAGCATGTATAGCTGGAATCGTACTCTCGCTAGGTTAGTCCTAGAACTGACTAAACCATAACTCTGATACCACTAAATGGAACACCCTATACTCATAACCCACTCCGGGTCAAAGTACGAGGAATTACCTAACTTGATCTCATGCATACAAATAGTCTCAAGTCACCGAGACTTGGTCTAAATTAAAAAATTTTTAATTTCCACATTAAATTTCTTATTATGGGTCTATGAGCCTTAAATCGACCGTTAAAAACTATTCGGAACAATTCTAGGTCCTTAAACCAACCTTAAGAAATTTGCCTTAAAATAGGGTACACGCCCGTGTGGAAGGGTAACACGTCCGTATGACCATTCGACATGGTCGTGCTGGTGGTCCATGTGGCTCACACGACCTAAACACCCTGGGACACGCTCGTGTCCTACATCTGTGTGGAATTAAATTTTAATTCACGCCTATAGGGTTTTTACACGGCTAGACACACGCCCGTGTCAATGTCTTGTGTCCCTCACATGGCCACGACACACCTGTGTCTTAACCCATGTGCAAAAACTTGGGTATTCTTTTTCTGACATCAACATTCCTAAATTGTCACACGACTAAGGCACACGCCTGTGTACTAGGCCATGTCCTCCATACGGCAAAGACACACGGCCGTGTCTTTGCCCATATATTTATTATCATGCATACTGACTTGAAATTTTTACGTGTAGGGGTCTCACAGCCAAACCGTACGCCCATAGGGCTGACCGTATGTCAAATACGACCTAGACATACGCTCGTGTGTCTACCTATATGGGCAATATAAGGCTATTTACAAAACCTCATTGCCACCCTTGCATACCTATTTTCACGCAAATACCAGCCAATACCAAAACAAGTATAATTTCCAAAATCAAATCAGCCACAATAGACATTCATTCAACCATGTAGATGCAACTTTTATAAAAGCCGTCATTCATGACTTAATACTAAGTGTGTGATCTATCTTAAGCCAACACATTTGGCCAAATCTCCAAGACTCAAAATAATAAGTTCTAATCCTATACATGGCATATTCAAAAATATAAATCCAACTATACCCAATGTTTCGGCTGATACTGTGATCGATATCTCTGACTTCCGGTGATCCTTGAGCTAGTTAGGCGGCACTGAAAGAAATGGAAAGGAAAAGGAGTAAGCATAAAGCTTAGTAAGTTGCATATAAATAAATATATAACAATAAGTCTACAATTTACCAACAACTTACGATACAAAAGTGGGCATAAGCATGACTTACTCCTTATTTCATACAAATCACATAGCATATACAATGAGTTCACATCTTATACATATGTATCACTTAGGTACCTCTAATACTCACAATACGGTTATACTTTTCTCATTAACTTAAATTTATAAATCTCGCTATTGAACCATTTGGAACACTACCGGATATTCCATAGGCTTCAATCATGGGTAAAGTGTCGATGCCATGTCCTAGACATGGTCTTACACTGGCTATCATCTTCGATGCCGATGCCATGTCCCAGACATGGTCTTACACTAGCTCTCACATAGCCGTGTTGATGCCATATCCTAGACATGGTCTTACACTGACACATCTCGTAGCCGATACATATCCCAGACATGTCTTATACTGGCTTATGTCCCGAGGCTGATGCATGTCCCAGGCATGTCTTACACTAGCACTCGTCTCAATGTCGATGCCATGTCCCAGACATGGTCTTACACCGGCTTTCATAATGCGGCCGATGCATGTCCCAGACATGTCTTACACTAGCTTACACAACTGACCCAAGTGATACGGCATGAATATTCGATTTACTTCCTAAGGTCCCAATGGAAATTCTACTATCTCAATGATTATTACACATTCTCAATCTTGAAATCAAGCAATTCATGCCATATCTATTCAATGACAATTTAAATACGGATAGTAGCAATGTAGTTATATTATTTACATACAACTTACCTCAGATTTCAAAATGTAGCGACTATATGGTTTAGTCGATTTACTTGGCTTTCCCATGGTCTTGGTTCGAATTTGACAATTCTTGATCTATATTAGCAAAATACACTTGTTTAGTCACTAATTACAATTAGGCAATTGAAAATTCATATTTTAGGTAAAATGACCATTTTACCCATAGACTTTGGCAAAATGATCATTTTACCCCTATGCCCGAAAATCAAGTTTTATCAAATTTATTCACCTCTTAAGCTTAGCTGAACTCTTTTTACTCTTATAGCAACCTAAAATTCCCACTATTTCACACACTTATCACTTATTTTGCAACTTATGCAAAATAGTCTCTTTAGGTGTTTTCATGCTAATACATTTCACGAAAGTTATTTATAAGGCAACCAAGACTCATTTTCTTCCATAAAAAATTCAGCAAACAACACAAATTGGTTAAAACCCCAACAATGGCTGATATTTTAGAAAAGCTATTAGGATCACTTACTTGTGAGTGCTTCAAGTTGCTGAAAATTTTTGAAGCTTAAAACCCCAAAATTGGCTGATATTTTCAACTAAGAAGAATTAGGAAATAGGGTGATATCATTTGCTTTTTCTATTTTCTATTTTAGTCAAAATTGGTCACTTAATCCCACCAAAAATTGAAATTTTTGACCACACGTCTCCTACGGCCGGCCACCTTATTTCTAAGGGTCTAATTGCCCTTTAAAGGCCCCCAATTTAGGTTCCCTAGCTATTTAACACCTTTAGCTATCAATTTAAGAATTTTACACTTTATGCGATTTAGTCCTTTTTCACAATCGGGCTCACAAACGTCAAAATTAACTCACCAAATTTTTCATGTACTAATATAAACATGCTATGACTCTAAAATCATAATAAAATAATTTTTCAAACTTCAGATTTGTGGTCCCAAGACCACTATTCTAACTAGGCCCTAAATCGGGCTATTACATCGGTTAGGCCGATGAGACATTGGGTGTCAAATATTGCTTTGAACTATCTGATGAGACACTGGATGCCAATTTGGTGTGTTTGGTTTGATCTGTGTATCCGCCAAAGTCTGAGTCTGTTAATTGGGGTAATTAAATGAAAAGTTAAATTGAACGAAATGAATCAGTTGAGCCATTGAAAAGAATTGTGAATGTGGAATATGATTTGAAAATGTGAATTGAATATGAAAATGTAAATAAAAAGCATGAACTAAATGTTCATGAGATAAATAATGGCTCAATGTGATAGCATATATAACGCCTCAATTTTCAGGAATTCTGTGAATGTTGGCATAGGTTTAATTATGTTAGAGGGCCTCTAGAAGGCCCAAGCTTAAGATAGAACCCGATAATTTTAGTTAATTTTTGTTCCATAAGAAAAAGGAGGTGAAATTATGAAATAGGACCTATGTGAAAATGTTTGAAAATGCTATAGGCTAAATTGAAGTGGCCAAATAAATAGGAGTGCAAAATAGGAGGATTTGCATGACAAACCCCCCATTTTACATGAAGTGGCCGGCCATCATGTTGTAGACAAAATGTGCACTTGATATCCATAATTTATGGTACAAATTGATACAAATTGATAATGGGTTAGGTAAATGTTCCATGATGGGAATTTCATGTCTTTTGTATTAAAGAATTAAATGGATGAAATATGAAATTTTATTAAAAAAAAGGGTGAAAAGAACAAAGTTTTGTCAATCTTTGTTCATCATAGCCTAAAGTTAGAGAAGAGAAATGAGAGGAGAAACCTCTTGAATGTTCGGTCACTTAGGGAAGAAAATTGAAGGTAAGTTCATGGTAGTTTACTTCTATCTTGATGTTCATGAATTCTTCTTGATTCTACCTTAACTCTTGAAGCATATTTTGGTTTTTGGTTGTGTTGTGAGCATTTGGTCATGAATTAAAATGAAGGAAATGGTTGTTGTTTCATGTTCTTTTGATGAAAAATGGAAGATATGTGAAGTTGAGCCAAACAAATGAGCATGCATGTGCTTAGATGCTAAGGGGAAAAATTAGCTAATATGTTGTGCTTGTGCTTTAAAATGATGAAATGGAGATTATACTTAAGTAAAATCATAGATATGTGATGATTGATTGGTGATATATATGTTTAAAAAAAACATGCATGCAAGTTATGTGTGAAAGAGTGATTTGGTAATAAATCTGCTTGGGACAGCAGCAGTAACGTGAATTTGGAAAATCACCATAAATTGTGGGAGATGAGTTAGAAGCTGAATAAATTATGTAATTAAAACTTAATGAGTCTATTTTCAAATGAAATAAACGAGAACATATTTTGAATTCTGTACAATGAGAAATTTGATTCGTAATGAAGAGTGGTCAGATTAGTCAAACAGTGAAACATGAGAAAATTTAAGAAAAATCTGGTATTGATTGGCTAAACCAAAAATTCTGAAAATTTTATGGATAGAAGATATATGAGTCTATTTTCAGGAAAAATTAATGGCACTTGATTTGGAGTTTCGTAGCTCCAGTTATAAATGATTTAGTTACTGTTGTTCACGAAGACAACTTGCAGTGAGATTATGATTATGTGGTAAACATTGACAAAAATTTGTTAATGAGTTGCTTATTGATTTCTTATAAGCTTACTATGATCTGTAGGTGTGGTTGGCTGAATATTGTAAGGGGTTAATACGTAGTTCGTATTTGAATAGTTAGATTAATGTGTTATTAATCCAATTGTAGGCAATTCGTGTGTAGATCTCGTCAGCATATCGTCGCAAACAGGTGTGTAACGAACACCCACTTTCTTAGTCTGGATCGGCAAAAGTCGAAAAGCCAAAATGTCAAAAATCGGTATTTTGTAGATTTGCAAGTGTGCGAATGCTCGTGAGGTAAATCGATTAATGTTTTTAGTAAGGTGCAAAATTTGGACTGCAAAGTGCATGATTTTTGTGCCCTCGATATTTTTGGGCTTAATAGGCCAAAATTGGAATGATGGGCCAACAGGCCCAAGAACACTTGGTACGTGATTCTGTTAGTACGTGAAAAGTAGGAATATGCATGAAAAATCCTAAAATAGATAAATTACTGAAATACCTTTAAAAGTGAAAAATTTACAGTTTTACCCTTAGTAGATAAATTACTGAAATAACCCTAGGGTTAAATTGACCTAAATGCATGTTTGACTGTTGTTATTTACTGCATGCCATGTTATTATCTGATGCATGGGATTGAGATATTGACGGACGAAGTACTGAAAATGGCTTGTCCACGTACTGGAGGCTTTGTCTCAATTTACTGTTAACTGAGCAGCAAGGCTGCAACTGTGGAGTGTTGGGCTGGGTGGGTTGAGCTATTCCCCACATGGAGTGTAAGGTTGGTACGGGTGGAGTGTAGTGGTTGGTGGGTTGAGTAGTCTCCCCAAATGGGCTTGCATATGTTATTGATGTTGCATGTATTTTGAAATGGGCCTATGGGCCATACTGTTATCTGAATAAGGGGCTAAGGCCCAGTTTATTGTAATCTGAAAAGGGCTCTGGTCCAGTACCACTGTTACCTGAATGGGCTTAGGCCCAATAGGCTTGAGTTGACTTGGGATTTGAATGGGTTTTCCTTACACACTGAGTTTTCCCAAACTCACCCGTTTTATTTTCATCCATGCAGGAAATCCCCAACCATAGTGGGCTTGGAGCTGTGAGGGAATTCAGAGTGGCCACCCGTTCTGAAAGTTTGGTTTTCTTCTGGTGAACTGGACATTCTATTATTTACGTTGAGGTTTGGGTTTTTAAATGTAATAAGGCCGCTTAATTATTTTTTATGGTTTTAATATGTATTACTAAGATAGGTATTATTTATTTTAACTGTTAAAATTGGATAGCTTTAGGGCGCGTTTTCAAAAAATAAAATAATTTATTTCAAAATAACACGACAACAAGGAAAGCTTCCGCAATGAAAGTATTTTCCAAAATTAATCACTTTTCCTAAAAATGACTTAATTAAATCGATTTCCTAGAAATATACATGACGTTAAGGTGTGGCAATGGCGGTGTGCATGTCTAGGATTGGATCCGAATGGAGCTTGGTACTTAAGTAGTCCGATAGACTCACCTCTTCTCTTCCGGTTTCCTACCTAGTGCACAGTTTCCATTCACTTTAACCTATAATGAAATTATCTTTTAAAACACTAAGTAGGTTTTTCTGGATCAATAATATAAAATATTTTGAAGGCTTAGATGTGGCATGTCGGATCCGGCCATGACGTCTAGGACGGGTTTGGGGTGCTACATTTAGTGGTATCAGAGCCTAGGTTGCAACAACTCGACTGTGGATCGGGTCCAAAAAGGGTTTTCAAAATTTTATGTCAAAAAAAGAGGGTAGTTTTTTGAAAAAAAAACCTGAATTTTGAAAATAAATTTCTTGTTTAAAGGAGATAATCTCCGAACTTATTTTTTTTAATACAAATGTTTGGAAAATGGATTTCAAAAAGCCTAAATCTTTTGAGTTTATCTGAAAACTGATGAGGTGGCACACTGAATCCCCAGCACCAAGGCTGTAAGTACTATTCTGTTTTATATACTGAACTGTACTATAGTTAGTACTAAACCTTAGAGATAGTACTATAGAGAATGTAGCGTAAAGGCTACAAAACTGAGACTGTAGGGTAAACTAAGCCCTAGGAAACTGAGACAGTAGCTAAACTGTGGTTACGCGAGAACAACTCTGAATTTTTATCTATTCATAAGATATTCTGTAATAAACAGTGGAAATAGTAAACTAACTTCATAAAATTTGTAATCAGATAAATCGATATGAGTACGAGAACTACTCGGGGAAGAGGCCGTGGTCGAGGCCGAGGTAGTACTCAAGCTGGATCTTCGTCTTCTGAACACATAACTGCTAGAGTAGCACGACCACCACCGGTGGATGAGAATGGGCCGTATGATCGGGCCGTATGATCGGGCCGCGGGGGATGACGCTCTGTCCCAGGCTATGTTAAGAGTTTTGGAAAGGGTGGTCGGAGCTAATATCGGGCCTATGAATAGGGGGTCTATTTTTGAACGACTCCGGGCCAACAGAGCGGAATTTTTTAGGGGTGTATCTAGAGTAGCCCCAAATGTGGCTGGGTACTAGCTAGAAGCCACGGAGCGGATTATGGATGACTTGGACTGCTCAATGGAGCAAAAGTTAAAAGAAGCAGTATCCTTATTACGGGATGACGTGTATTAGTGGTGGATCACTGTGAGAGAGGGTACCCTAGCTGAGAGGGTAACTTGGGAGTTGTTTAAGCAGTCTTTCAAGGCGAAGTATGTCGGAGCTAGCTATGTGGATGCGCGAAGAAAGGAATTCCTGAACCTGACCCAGGGTGGTAAGACCGTTGCTGAATATGAGGCAAAGTTTCTGCGATTGAGCCGGTATGCTAATGGTATTGTCTCTACTGAATACGAGCGCAGTGTTCGCTTTGAGGATGACCTCAGGGATGAGTTAAGGGTACTCATAGCTCTGTAGAGAGAGCGCGATTTTGCTGCACTGGTAGAAAAGGCTAAGATAGCCGAAGAGGTGAAGCAAGCTGAACGAAGGAACCGTGATAGGGATCGAAACTGGTTCAGGAGAGATGCTGGACCAACTGGTGCTACTAACCGAAATGTTAAGAAAGCTAGGATGGAGGAACCAGTTCGAGCAGTTTCGGTAAACACTGTTAGACCACAAGCTTGTGGAGATTGTGGTAGAATGCATTTGGGGGAATGTTGGAAATGTTCTGGGGCTTGTCTTCGTTGTGGATCAAAGGAACATAAGATTAGAGATTGTCCTAAGAGGCCAGCTTAGGCTCAAGTGGTTTAACAAAGGGCTGTGCAACCCGTGCAACCAGCGCGAGGTGGACCGTCGCCGTTGAGAGGTCGTGGCCAAGGTCGCGGTGGCAATGGCCATGGACGTGGGGCACCTAGCAGGGGTACTGTTAACACTGAGGCTCATCCGCCAGCTTTGGTATATGCTGCTCGTCGCCGCGAAGAGGGTGACGCACCTGATGTCATAATTGGTACGTTTTTTATCTCTAACGTACCCTATACTGCTCTGATAGATGTGGGGTCAACTCATTCATATGTTGCATGTGATATTTCTGGGGCATTAGGCGTTCACTTTGAGGAAACTGTGTGTGGGGTAACTGTGATAAGTCCGTTAGGTCACTCAGTTAAAGTAGAGAAACTCTTTAGGGAGGTGCCTTTAGAAACTCAAGGTAGGATTTTCTGTGGAGACTTAATGGAGTTACCATTCGGAGAATTCGATTTGATCTTAGGGATGGATTGGCTAACCAAGCATAGGGCAACGCTGGATTGTGCAACTAAGAGGATGGTGTTAAGGACTATTGAGGATGATGAGGTAATGATTATTGGGGAACGAAGAGATTACTTGTCCAATGTGGTATCAGCTTTAAGGGCTGAGAAATTGATGCGTAAGAGATGCGAGGCGTACTTGGCTTTTGTAAATCAAGTTGAAACTGGGGATTTGACTGTGGATACCGTTAGGACTGTTAGGGAATTCCGAGATGTTTTCCCAGAGGAGCTTCCTAAATTGCCTCCGAATCGGGAAGTAGAGTTTGGAATCGATTTGTTGCCTGGAACAGCTCCAGTATCCATTGCACCGTATAGAATGGCACCAAAGGAGTTAGTGGAACTGAAAGCTCAAATCCAAGAGTTGTTAGATAGAGGCTTCATTAGACCTAGTATGTTTCCATGGGGAGCACCGATTCTGTTTGTGAAGAAAAAAGACAGGACAATGCGCATATGCATCGATTATCGCCAGTTGAAGAAACTGACAATAAAGAACAAATACCCATTGCCAAGGATTGATGATTTATTTAACCAACTTAGAGGAGCTTCGGTATTTTCCAAGATTGACCTTCGATCTGGATACCATCAATTAAGGGTAAAGGAAGTGGATATTCATAAGACAGCATTCAGGACTCGATATGATCATTACGAGTTCCTGGTTATGCCGTTTGGGTTGACGAACGCACCTGTCGCTTTCATGGATCTGATGAATCGAGTGTTCCAACCTTACTTGGACCGATTCGTGGTAGTTTTCATCGATGATATTCTGGTATACTCGGAAACCGAGGAGAAACATGAGGAGCATCTACGTATTGTGCTGCAAGTACTGAGAGAGAAGGAACTGTATGCAAAGTTTAGTAAGTGTGAATTTTGGTTGCGAGAAGTGGCTTTTCTAGGTCATGTGGTTTCTGCTGAAGGAATTAGAGTGGATCCTTGAAAAATTGAGGCAGTTCTGGGATGGAAGCCACCAAAATCAGTATCGGAAATTCGAAGTTTTCTGGGTTTGGCAGGCTATTACCGAAGGTTCGTAGAAGGATTTTCTCTGATTGCTGCACCATTGACGAAACTGTTAAGGAAAGGAGTAGCATTTGTCTGGACTGAGAGTCCGCAAAAAGCTTTTGACCATTTGAAAAAGGTATTGACTGAAGCACCAGTGTTGATTCAATCGGAGTCTGGGAAGGACTTCACTGTGTACAGCGATGCGTCGCATGTGAGGTTAGGATGTGTACTGATGCAATAGGGTACGGTGGTAGCTTATGCTTCGCGGCAGCTTAAGCCTCATGAAGCGAACTACTCTACGCACGACTTAGAGCTAGCAGCAGTGATCTTCACGTTGAAAATCTGGAGACATTACTTATATGGAAAAAAGTGTATCATATACACGGACCATAAGAGCCTAAAGTATCTGTTAACTCAGAAGGAGTTAAACCTTCGGCAACGAAGATGGGTAGAGTTGCTTAAGGATTACGACTGTTCGATTGAGTACCACCCAGGTAAGGCTAACGTGGTGGCTGATGCGTTGAGTCGAAGGGTTGTTTCTGATTTGAGAGCCTTGTTTGCACGTTTGAGTCTATTTGATGTGGAAGTCTGTTAGTAGAATTGCAAGTGAGACCATTTGGACTGAGCAGATTAAAGAAAAACAGTTGAAGGATAACTCGTTGGTTCTTCAGTTTCAGCAAGTTGAGAAGGGTGAGAATGAAGATTTTGGACTGAATACTGAAGGAGTTTTATGCTTCCGAGGAAGAATTTGTGTTCCGAAGGACTCTGACTTGAGACAGTCAATATTGAAGGAAGTTGATGGGGGACTTTGTGCCATGCATCCTAGAGGGAATAAGTTGTATCACGACTTGCGAGAACTGTACTGGTGGCCTGGGCTTATACGAGAAGTAATGGAGTTCGTGGGGAAATGTCTGACATGCCAGCAAGTGAAAGTTGAGCATCAATTTCCTTCTGGATTACTGCAACGGTGAAAATTCCATTGTGGAAGTGGGAGAGAGTCACTATGGACTTTGTGAGTGGGCTACCTTTGACACCCACCAAGAAAGATTCTGTGTGGGTAGTGGTGGATAGGTTAACAAAATCTTCCCATTTCATACCAGTTCGTACTGATTACTCCCTGCAAAAGTTGGCTAGGTTGTATGTGGCAGAGATAGTGCGACTACATGGAGTGCCAGTGTCGATTATTTTCGATCGAGACCCTAGGTTTACATCTCGATTCTGGAAGAAGTTGCAGAAGGCATTGGGTACATGTTTGGATTTCAGTACTGCCTTTCACCCACAGACAGATGGACAGTCGGAGAGGGTTATTCAGATTTTGGAGGATATGTTAAGGGGTTGTATCATCGATTTTAGTGGGAGTTGTAAGGATTACTTGTTGTTGGCAGAGTTTGCATACAATAACAGCTACCAAGCAAGTATTCAGATGGCTCCATATGAGGCACTTTATGGGTGGAGATGTCGTACGCCTACGTGTTGGACAGAGTTGGGTGAACGACAAGTGCTTGGACCGGAGTTGGTGGCAGATACTGAAAGTAAGGTTAAGTTGATAAGAGATTGATTAAAGGAGGCATCTGATAGAAAAAAGTCGTATGCGGATCTAAAGCGCAAAGAGATAGAGTTCGCGGTTGGGGATATGGTTTTCTTAAAGGTTTCACCTTGGAAGAAGATCTTGAGATTTGGCACGAAAGGCAAATTGAGTCCGCGGTTTATAGGGCCTTATCGGGTTCTTAAGCGGGTAGGGCCAGTAGCGTATCAGTTAGAGTTACCACCAATGTTAGACAGAATCCATGACGTCTTTCATGTGTCTATGTTAAGACGATATCGATCGGATCCCTCACATGTTGTTCCAGTGGAAGAGATTGAAGTAAGAACTAATTTGACCTTTGAGGAAGAACCCATACAAATTTTAGATCGAGAGGTTAAAGTTCTAAGAAGGAAGTTGGTTCGTTGGTAAAAGTACTGTGGCGTAATCATGGAAGGGAAGAAGCTACTTGGGAATCAGAAGAGACTATGCGTCAACAATACCCTCAACTATTTAGATCAGGTAAATTTTGAGGCCGAAATTTCTTTAAGGGGTAGAGTTATAACGCCCCAATTTTTGAGAATTCTGTGAATGTTGGCATAGGTTTAATTATGTTAATGGCCTTTAGAAGCCCAAGCTTAAGATAGAACCCGACAATTTTAGTTAATTTTTGTTCCATAAAAAAAAGGGGGTGAAATTATGAAATAGGACCTATGTGAAAATGTTTGAAAATGCTATAGGCTAAATTGAAGAGGCCAAATAAATAGGAATGCAAAATAGGAGGATTTGCATAACAAACCCCCCATTTTACATGAATTGGCCGGCCATCATGTTGTTGTAGACAAAATGTGCACTAGATATCCATAATTTATGGTACAAATTGATACAAATTGACAATCAGTTAGGTAAATGTTCCATGATAATGGGTTAGGTAAATGTTTCACGATAATGGGTTAGGTAAATGTTCCATGATAATGGGTTAGGTAAATGTTCCATGATGGGAATTTCATGTCTTTTGTATTAAAGAATTAAATGGATGAAATATGAAATTTTATTAAAAAGAAGGGGTGAAAAGAACAAAGTTGTGTCCATCTTTGTTCATCATAGCCTAAAGTTAGCGAAGAGAAAGGAGAGGAGAAAGCTCTTGAATGTTCGGTCACTTGGGGAAGAAAATTAAAGGTAAGTTCATGGTAGTTTGCTTCTATCTTGATGTTCATGAGTTCTTCTTGATTCTACCTTAACTCTTGAAGCATATTTTGGTTTTTGGTTGTGTTGTGAGCATTTGGTCATGAATTAAAATGAAGGAAATGGTTGTTGTTTCATATTCTTTTGATGAAAAATGGAAGATATGTAAAGTTAAGCCAAACAAATGAGCATGCATGTGCTTAGATGCTATGGGGAAAAATCGGCTAATATGTTGTGCTTTAAAATGATGAAATGGAGATTATACTTAAGTAAAATCATAGATATGTGATGATTGATTGGTGATATATATGTTTAAAAAAAACATGCATGCAAGTTATGTGTGAAAGAGTGATTTGGTAATAAATTTGCTTGGGACAGCAGCAGTAACGTGAATTTAGAAAATCACCATAAATTGTGGGAGATGAGTTAGAAGCTGAATAAATTACATAATTAAAGCTTAATGAGTCTATTTTCAAATGAAATAAACGAGAACATATTTTGAATTCTGTACAATGAGAAATTTGATTCGTAATGAAGAGTGGTCAGATTAGTCAAACAGTGAAACATGGAAAACTTTAAGAAAAATCTGGTATTGATTGGCTAAACCAAAAATTCTGAAAATTTTATGGATAGAAAATATATGAGTCTATTTTCAGGTAAAATTAGCGGCACTTGATTTGGAGTTTTGTAGCTCCAGTTATAAATGATTTAGTGACTGTTGTTCAGGAAGACAGCTTGCAGTGAGATTATGATTATGTGGTAAACATTGACAAAAATTTGTTAATGAGTTGCTTATTGATTTCTTATAAGCTTACTATGATCTGTAGGTGTGGTTGGCCGAATATTGTAAGAGGTTAATACGTAGTTCGTATTTGAATAGTTAGATTAATGTGTTATTAATCCAATTGTAGGCAGTTCGTGTGTAGATCTCGTCAGCATATCGTCGCAAACAGGTGTGTAACTAACACCCTCTTTCTTAGTCTGGATCGGCAAAAGTCGAAAAGCCGAAATGCCGAAAACTGGTATTTTGTAGATTTGCGAGTGTGCGAATGCTCGTGAGGTAAATCGATTAATGTTTTTGGTAAGCTGCAAAATTTGGACTGCAAAGTGCATGATTTCTGTGCCATCGATATTTTTGGGCTTAATAGGCCAAAATTGGAATGATGGGCCAACGGGCCCAATTCGGTAAGAACCCTCAGTACGTGATTCTGTTAGTACGTGAAAAGTAAGAATATGCATGAAAATCCCTAAAATAGATAAATTACTGAATTACCTTTAAAAGTGGAAAATTTACAGTTTTACCCCTAGTAGATAAATTACCGAAATACCCCTAGGGTTAAATTGACCTAAATGCATGTTTGACTGTTGTTATTTACTGCATGCCATGTTGTTATTATCTGATGTATGGGATTGGGATATTGACGGAGGAAGTACTGAAAGTGGCTTGTCCACGTACTGGAGGCTTTGCTTCAATTTACTATTAACTGAGCAGCAAGGCTGCAACTGTGGAGTGTTGGGCTGGGTGGGTTGAGCTATTCCCCATATGGAGTGTAGGGTTGGTACGGGTGGAGTGTAGTGGTTGGTGGGTTGAGTAGTCTCCCCAAATGGGCTTGCATATGTTATTGATGTTGCATGTATTTTGAAATGGGCCTATGGGCCATACTGTTATCTGAATAAGGGGCTAAGGCCCAGTTTATTGTAATCTGAAAAGGGCTCTGGTCCAGTACCACTGTTACCTGAATGGGCTTAGGCCCAATAGGCTTGAGCTAACTTGGGCTTTGAATGGGTTTTCCTTACACATTGAGTTTCCCCAAACTCACCCGTTTTATTTTCATCCACGCAGGAAATCCCCAACCATAGTGGGCTTGGAGCTATGAGGGAATTCGGAGTGGCCACCCGTTCTGAAAGTTTAGTTTTCTTCTGGTGAACTGGACATCCTATTATTTACGTTGAGGTTTGGGTTTTTAAATGTAATAAGGCCGCTTAATTATTTTTTATGGTTTTAATATGTATTACTAAGATATGTATTACTTATTTTAACTGTTGAAATTAGATAGCTTTAGGGCGCGTTTTCAAAAAAAAACAGCAATTGATTTCAAAATAACACGACAACAAGCAAAGCTTCCGCAATGAAAGTATTTTCCAAAATTAATCACTTTTCCTAAAAATGACTTAATCAAATCGGTTTCCTAGAAATATACATGACGTTAAGGTGTGGCAATGGCAGTGTACATGTCTAGGATTGGATACGAAGGGAGCTTGGTACTTAAGTAGTCCGATAGACTCACCTCCTCTTTTTCGGTTTCCTACCTAGTGCACAGCTTTCATTTACTTTAACCTATAATGAAATTATCTTTTAAAACACTAAGTAGGTTTTTCTGAATCAACAATATAAAATGTTTTGAACGCTTCGATGTGGCATGTCGGATCCGGCCATAACGTCTGGGATGAGTTTGGGGTGCTACAGTATATGATGTTAACAAATGAAAAACCAAATTGAATTGTAAATATTGAGAAATGGAAGTTATATATGAATTAGTCTGGTAATTTTTAAAGTTAAATGATTTAATTTACTTGGTTATTATATTATAATTTGAATTATAGTAATACCACTGAGTTTAAAATACTAACCATACGGTTGTTTCCGTGCGCAGGTTAATAGGTATTCAGAGTGTCGGTTCAGCATCCAGGTGATCTCGACTCCGCGCAAAACTCGGTGATGTATTCTTCTTTTGGAAAAAGTGGCATGTACATAAGTGTTAATTTGGTCACCTTAAAATGCTATACAATTTTTGTTGTAAAAAATGGTATTTGGTATTTTGGTGTTTAAACTAATGAAATGGTATGAAAATTTACATGATATGCATGGTATAATTGGTGTTAGATTTAGAATGGATGAATGAAATTCTAATTTAATTTTTAATGATAACATAAATGTTCATAGAGTAAATTATCAAATTATTGTTATAGGTATGATTTTAATACGATTAAACATGAAATTGCGTTGGTTCTAATACTGGAATTGGTTTGGTTGTGATTTGAAATTGCAGGGAAGGTTAGATATTTATAAAAGGGTTACATTGAGTTTTTTTTTAAAAGAGTCAATTAGCAAAAGTTTTATATGAATTATGATTATATTATAATATGTTCGATAATTATTTGAATATTAATCGTAAATTGTACGATTGTCTGATAATGCCTTGTAACCCTGTTTTGGCGACGATTTAGGGTTAGGGGGTGTTACAAAGTTCGTGTAACCTAATTGGATGTTTATGGCTGTTGAGTTTAATGGTTGTGTTGAATTGAATGTTTAATGCACAAATAATGAATTGTATGAAAATGCCCATAATTCTGAAATTGATTGAAAATGGGTTAGAATCCATTTGAATATGGAATTCCAATGGATAGGTCACTTCCCACAAGAAATGGGATCCTGCATGTGTTGTAGAAATGATCTAGCCCGGATGGGTAATCCCTTTGATCTCATTATGGAAAGGATTTAGCTCAGACAGGTAATCCTGAAACGAGCCTAACGAACATACGTTTCAATTAGGATTTAGCCTGGACTGGTAATCCAAATTAGACTCTGTAGGGAATTCTTTGTCATATAAAAGATTTAGCCTGGACCGGTAATCTGATAAAGCCCTTAGAGTACATGGTACAGCTAGAAATTTAGCCTGGACTAGTAATTCTATTGTAAGATATGTGGCTCGAGAGTGTAACAGATAGGATACTACTGGATATAAATTGACGGTTAATAAAAGAGTACACCTAGAGCGTACTAAGTGATGAAATATTGATCGCATGATTCGAAACAAGTAATAAATATTTATAATGAAGATCAAACCTAGACTAACTATTATCATGACGAAAAGGCAAGCGCACCTATCGAACAATAGTATAGTAATGGCAAGACCGGGATATCGTATCCAAGGAACCAAAAGTACTAGTAATAACTATCTTTTTATTATCTAACCTAGAAATAAAGAGGGGTTGTTTATTAAACTAATTGACTAAACTAATTAACTAATTAAACTAAAGTAAAGAGAAAAGTTGGAAAAAGACTTGAAGAAAATTAATTTGATAAAGACGATACCCAAGGAGGAATCCACCTAGATTTCACTTGTTATCTGACTTTAAACCAAACGATTTATTCACTTGACTTGATCCGTGAGACTCCCTAACCTATGTTATTATCCCTTTCGAGACTAATAACGTCTAACCCTCAGTTGAATTAATCAAAATTTATTTCTTGATTAAAACCCCTAGGGAAGCAGTAAATCACTCAATGGACTCCCATATTAGGTTTCACCCTAATCCGGCAAAATTTCGTAACTCTATTTCTAGGCGTTTGATCAACTCCGCTTAATTATGCCAAATCTACTCTTAGACAAGGACTTTTTCTCTTCTGCATAAGCACATCAAATCATGAATTAATACCCAAAATATTAACTTAAGCATTAAGAATACATAATTAAGAACAAATCAAGTATTTATTATACAGTTCAAATAATAATAACAAGATCCATCATAGGTTTTAACCCTCTTAGGTATCTAAGGGTTTAGTTCATAATAAGATAAGAGTACATCTCAAAAGTATGAAAATAACAAAACATAAAGAAAACTCTAAAACCCCTGAGAGAATTTTGAGAGAGATCTTCAGTCTTGGAGTAGCTCCGGCTTTTGGGATGGATCGTCTGGCTTCCTTCAAGTAATCCCTGGCGTGTAGTTCTGTATCCCAGAAAAGTTTCGAAAGAGGCCCCCTTTCTAGGTCATACTTAAGGTGTTTATATAGGCTTTGGATTGGCTTTCTTCCTCCCTAAGTACCCTTTTCTGTGTAAAATACAACTATTTGAAAAACAGACACGCCCATGTGCCACGGCTGTGTGACGTGTTTGCCAGGTCGTGTTTGATCCAAAAATTACACACGGCCGTGTGGGTCAATGGCTAGGCCGTGTGACTCGTGAGAGCCTTGGTCGACACCCTCGAAGGATACGGGCATGTGAGTAGCCCGTGTGGCAAGGCTTAGGCTGTACGATCTTCTTGATTTGGTCCGTTTTGTCTATTTTTAGCTCGTTTTTTGCTCCTTTTGACTCTTGGTGCTCTCCTGAGTACAAAACATGAAATAACCGGATTAAGAGCACCAAAATCCACAAATCTAGTAGTAAACATCCATAAATATGCTAAGTATTTGGGGTAAAACTATGTATAATTTGGCGTTTATCAAATATCCATCAGGAATTCAATGATTCACTGGATAAAATAATTGTAGATGACATGAGAAACAAGAATTTGAATATGTATATGATGTGATGAGCTCATATATGGATCTTGAAAATTATGTGACTAACTTGTTCATTGAGTGCCTGTGTTTAGGGAGAATTATTTATAATTGATGGATAACATGGCTTATTGTGATTATTTGTTTAAAATGACCGGTAAATTTACTTTCCGTTATACGAACTTACTAAGCATGTAATGCTTACCCTTTTTTACTTTTCCCTGTCTTATAGAGCTTTCGTACTCATGAAGGTTGGAGGACAGTAGGAGTTTGATCACACCATCGACAATCTCATTTTGGGTGTAAAAGAACTATTCATTTTGATATAATGGCATGTATAGGGTAACTTATCTCTTGGTTATATATGTTACTTAAATTAGCCAAGTCTAATGGCTCATGATGGTTGATGAATCATTTTGTATATGGCCATGAAATATGGCTCATATTTTGCTATTGGGTTGTAACATTTATCAATCATGTATGCATCATCATACTATCCTTGGGGCTCTAAGAGGGGACATCGCTTTGACTGCAGCCCAAATCTCCTCCTTAGTAAATGATTGCAAGAGCTCATCATTCATACTATCCGTAATCTTCCTTTGAACCAGTCCCAAAATTCTTGCATCATTCCCTGCATTTGAAGTAGTGAACAACTCTAATAAGTACTCTAATGCAATACGCAACATCTCAGCTCCCTTATTGACCTCAATTTCCATCCCCATTCTCCAATCTTCTGATTTTATTTCTTTGTTGTTGACCAACTACAGCCTTATGGAAAAAACTAGTATTGCGATCACCATTCTTTAACCATTTTACATGTGTCATTTGTTCCCAAAACAACTCCTCTTTGTCCTTCTCTAGATTAATGCCCAATTGAATCTCAGTAATTTATGCTAAAACATCATCTTCTGGTTCTTGGTCATAAAGTTACGACAGTCACTCCTCCAAATTCCTTATCCTCACCACTCTATCTATTTTGACGATACGGCTCCACCTCTATAAATGACCGCCTAATTTTTCTAATTTGACAGGCATATCATAAGAAGAAAGTGCCTACCCTTGTCGAATCTCCTCATCACAAGATTCCTCCAGACACCAGTTAGTATCAATACGAAATTTATAACTATCCCTCCTCATCTTTGTCTGAAACCTTCCCATTGTATCTATTAAAATAGGACAATGATTAGGAATGGGAATGGTTCAACTGTTCAGTTTTATAATTAGAAAAAGGAATCCACCATGCCATATTTGCAACACCCCTATCATATCTCTCCCTGATATTGTTTGGAGCCAACCTACCTTTTTCCTATGGGAACCACCTACCAATGAAACCTAAGTCACTTAATTTGCAATCTTCCAATACCGAATGAAATCCATTCATTTGCCTTTTCGAATGGAGGCATCCTCCTCTCTTTTCAAATGAAAAGGCAATCTTGTTAAAATCCCCTACAACCAACTAGGGAATCGATTGATCTTATTCCGATTATCTGGGTAAATCCTAAGATGATCTCTTATATCTTTCTTATGGATTATCTTAAAACCCTATTAACCTCTATAGATACCTATCTTCATCATCTTCAATATTGAAATCAATATAGTGTTGTGAGAAACTCTTTAAAGTAACCAAGGAATTGTCCTTCCAACCTAGATAGAAACCTCCTTTGGACCCTATGGTCCCTACATCAATGCCACCGCTGAAACCACACCTCCTTTGAACACTTTGCATCCATTTTGCACTTATTTTTGTTTCCATGAGCAACAAAATTCAGGGAGAAACATCTCTTAATTTATTCTTGAGAAGATTAACAGCATGCGACTTCCCCAACCCACAAATATTACAACTTAGTGTTTTCATTGCATTCGACTACTTTACATGACAGAGCTAGCCGATTTCTCATTTAGTCCTTTCCTATTCCCCTATTCAAAATTTCAGATGATTCCCCACTAATTGATGCCTCTTCTTCCCCTCTATTGTCATAAGAGGGTCCTCCTTCTCATTTGAAATCAAGTCCATAGGCCTGACAACATTCTCTCCTCGAATTTCCAGCCCACGACCCATAAGTTGGTTATTATTAGGATCTCTAGATAACGTCGTAATTCTAGGTCCTAATGGAATATGATTAGGATTGTGATATAAATTTTCCATGTTATCCCGCCAATCCAGCCACATATCCCCTTCATCTCGAACATTACGCCCATTATCTCCACCTTCCTTATCTAGATTTTGAAAGATCAAATCGTTCGATTCACACAACCAACGACTCACCGATCCATATCTCCTCTTCGCTACCGCATGAAGTGAGGTGTCCCACCCAAACACAATTTTTGACGGATCTATCCGTACCCTAATCGTACAAAAGCTTTCACCATGGCCAAGTTTACCACATATAAAATAAAACAGACTCAGTTTTTTCATATTGAAAACGTGCTTAAAAAACACGATCATCCCCTACGATAATCTTCTTTTTTTTCTCTTTACCGGTAAACTCACATCCAACTGGACTTTGATTCTCATGAATCTTTGGACTCCTAATGTTGGAATTGTTGTATCATACTCAAGAAAGAAACATAAAAAGTTACCAAACTTGTGGGCCATTGCCACCACCATTAGTCTCGGGGGCAAGTCATGCACTTGGACCCAAAACTTGGTCGAAAGCAATGGTACTAACATCAGATTGCCTTAGTTGGATCTTATGCATTAGGATTAAATGATTATGAAAGAGCCATGGAGTACCTGCTAATACTCTGTTCATATCCGCGTCATGGAAAAATTGGAATAAATACCTTTTCCCACTAAGATATGAGATAAATATCCCTCTAATTAGATGCCATAGGTCAACCATCGTATTCCGCAAAGATGGGAAATGGACAATACTATTAGTCAGGCATTGTCCCACCACACACAATTTATAATCATTTTCCACTACCAGTGTCTCCTCCCAAAAAGCTACTTCCTCCTCATCTATAAGATCAAGTTGGCTAGTTCTTCCTCCATTGTCCTGTGAAACCAGAACACCAAAGAAAACAAACCCTAAAATCCTTGAAACTCATGTCAATAGATAAATAGAAAACATGCCAAAATGACATACTAATGAACAAGGTAGGTTAAAAACTTTATTTACTTAAATCAATAAAATTTTAAAATTCCAACATAGTTTCAACATATCTACATAAATTAACCTCTTTTAATATATTTCAATACGAATCATTGACTAATTATTAATGCAATAATTATGTTAATGGAAATATATAGGAGGAAGCAAAATCTTCACACTATAGTAATTTGATGTTTCAATATAAGAAAACTATTCAATGTGTCGTAGTGACACTCTAATAATTTGACATGTATATATATTCTAATTCTAAATACTTAATATTTAATGAATTTTTAATTAGCTCTTGGTAATTAATTGCTGAAAATAACAAATCTGAATTTTCGCTTATAAGAATAAATATGTTTCATTATTGTTCTCTTTGATTTAAGGTTGCATAAAAATAACATACCTTTTATGTTTTAATAAATAAATGCTAAAAATAGCATTCAAACAATATAAAGGGATTTTTGTAGCATTTACATGTTAAAGTCAAACAATATAAAATATCAATAAAATCAAATAATAGTACAACGTATATACAGCTTTACCGAATATGATTACTTTCCACTAATCTTCACATATATAAATTTGTGAAAGAATCTCAAAATAAACTATTTAAATGAGACTTCCAAATATAACATCAATTCTCATCCTAGAAATACTCCCGTAACTCTCAACAATATTCAAGCCGAAATACATAAAAATACGTATTAGAACAACATGTATGTTTTTCATTGACCGATGGATTGTCTTTTATTTAATTTTTTTCTTTTAGCAATATTCATTTTTCAATTTTTTTACAATGTTAACTTTCAATGATATTTAACTAATTCCCTTTTTTCATGTTAATTCAATCGAGAAGACTACCAAAAGAGATAATGATGAGAAGACTATTAAGCATCTACTTCAAGAAGTGGATATTTATATAAAAATTTGTTATTATTCAATGCAATAACATCTCCCAGAATTTAATTCAATTATTTTATATTATTTAGTTTTTGCACATTTATATCCACAATATCGAAACACTAAATTACAACATTTTGTTTGCAAAATTTTAAAATGTAAAAAAAAAAACTTAAACTTACTAATTCTATAAACTTACTAATTTAATTTAAATCTAATCTAAATATTTAGAATATCATTATGCTATTTGAAGAAATAAATGAAAATAATGAATCTCTTAGTTAAATATCTAAATTTACTATATTTCGATTTTCATTATTCCCTTATATGTTTTCTTTTTACAAAATTGTTAATTTCCATAAAATTTGCCCATTTAATTTAATAATTTTTTCTTAATACAAATAAATAACTATTTAAACACCAAAACGTTACAAACACAATATTAAATGAAAGGATTAATATGGATTATTGATAACTCTAATATCTTAGAGTTATTTCTTTCTTATTTTAGTATGATTTTAGGATTTTTTAAAGTTTATTTTATAAGTTAATTTGTTAGAATTTAGGAATTTTATTTTATTTATGTTTTAGTTAATTATGTATTTTATAGTGTTAAATTAGATTAATTTTCAAAGTGTTCTTATCTTATGTAAGTTCAACAAAATATGGGAAAAGAATAACTTGATGTAAGTAATTAAGGTAGATTTCCAATCCAATGGAAATTGTCTCCGCCCCAACAAATGCAAGCAAATGACTTTCCATATACCTGATAGATTTTTAAAAGTTATGATTTTCAAGGTTTGTAAAAGAATGAAAAGGAAACCAAAAAAGGGAAGAGGAGGAGAAAAAAATAAGAGAAGCCGTGTAACCTCCCTAAATCGACTCAGATGCTAGACTTAAATTCGGAAGATAACATTAGCCACTAAAGTGACCCAGAGAGCTAATGAAGTTTTGAAAACAATTATTTAGTAGAGTTAGTTAAATACCAGATAATTATGCCTCAAAATTATGATTAAAGTATAACATTGAAAAATGATAATTTTTAATGTTTTTAAAAAAGACCAGGGTTTATGCCTAATCACTTAACAATTAAGTGCCTTAAAACTAAATTAAATGTCATGCAGTATGAAAGAAATATAAACCCTAAATTCCATGCCACAGTTTGAAATAAAATAATTTATTTTTTGAATAGTACAAATGACGAGAAATAATAACTCTGAAATATTTTAATAAAATTTAAGCCGACACCCTCCGGATGTCGCGCCTGTGTCCTAACCTGGTGGGTTATCTGAAAAGATGGAAAGGAAAAGGGGGTGAGCTATGAAGCTTAGTGTGAGTTCCATCACAAGATAATCAGTGCAATCAATTAGCATATAAAATCACATTACATATAGTAACTTGCAATAACAGATTTGGAATAATGAATTAACAGATCAACATCATACACATATACATATATACATACATATCATCTCAAAAATCTCAAATTTGTTTGCACATAGTTTTGTGAATGTAACAAAGTTATAGATTTAATAGAAAAGATCCTACCCAACTGCTACACACCATAAGAGTTCCCTAGAACTCGTCTATCCCCACACACCGAGTTGCAAGTTAAAACCATTGCCAAATGGTTATGAATGCACAACATAAATGCAGATGAAAGCTACCGGATAATGGATGGGCGAACCACCAATGTTGCAGGTTAATACACTACTAGATGGTTGTGAATATACAACTTAATTGTAGATAAAAGCTGCTAGATAATATGTGGGTGAACAACCATAATTGCATATTAATATTCTGTTAGAACTTTCTCCTTTCAAAACGTCTCATCCTATGCATTAAAAAATATGTCGTGCATCTAACAAAATAAAATAGATACAAATATCATACTTATAACAGAACAAAACATATACGAATATCATGCTTATAAACGAATGAGGATGGCATCAATAAATATTTTCTCAACAAATCGATACAACAGCAAAATCATGAGCTTTTCAAGGATTCAATTTAACGGTATCATATGACATATTGAACGAACAATTCACAAATTCAGATACAATAGGCATGCTTAATTTCAATTCAAGCAATCACATAAACATAACATAAATTAATGGATTCTTAGCATAATTCATATCCTCATGGACTCAATTGAATAAAATAAAACATTAAAAATAGTTCGAGAGTCATTTAGGGACTAATCTACACAAATCATAAAATTTTAAGTAAAATTATTAAATTTTAGAAACAAGGGCCACACAATTGTGTGACTGGACCGTGTGGAGGGGTTACACAGTCATGTGGCTTGGATATGTAACAAACTAAGGTCGTGTGGTAATTTCAAAATCAAGGTGCAGGGGAGACAAAACCATGTGGCAGGCCGTGTAAAGGGTTCTAGACCATGTGAGAAGCGAAATCCTAGTGTTTCAGGGGGAACATGCCCATGTGTGAGGCTGTATGGCCTACACAATCGTTTGGTTGGTCGTGTGACCCAATTTTGAGGCATGATTTACCCCAATTCACTTGTAAGAAACACACACCTATTAACGGGGACCAAGCAATGATCCCCGTGTCAAAATCTGATCTGGGATACCTACACCAAGTTTTTCATCTGATAATTACACCTGAATTAATAACATATTTAAAGAAAAAAATCAAGATTACCAAGATTTTTTACAAGATTTCATAAAATATACGTAATTGAATTGGAAGATTAGCAAGAAATGATGTTATTTTAAAATTTTTAGGTTCTACTAATTGAAGCAAGGGTACAAACTGATTTTTGGCAAGATTAAGGGTGAAATCAACGGTGGTATGCTAAACCAGTAGAAAGAATAGGTTGACTAGAAATTTATTTTGAGTTTGGGATGCAAAATAATATTTCATAGTAACGGAGAGAAATATATTTGCAAAGGGAGAGATAAAAAAGAAAAGAGAGAAGAAATAGGGAAAAGAGTAATAAAAAAAATAAATCTAATTTGGAGAAGGAAGTTATAGTTCTATTGTAATTAGGAAAAATTCTAAATATCTAGGGTTTCAAAATGAAGGGTTGGATGGAAAATTTACCTTTTGGTTGCCGAAATTAAAATGGAAATAGGGAAGTGTTTGGCATGACTTGAACCTTAGAAGTAAGGGAAGAAGAGAGAATGTTTAACCAATTGGGCTACTACCCACTCTTGACATATTTTTACACTAATTAATATGTATTCTAGTAAGATTTTGACCATAGGTTGCTAAAAAAGAAAAGAAAAGAAAATGGGAGGAATGTGGTTTAAACCTTGGATTTCTAAAAGAATACATTAGCTACATAACCATCAGAGTAAGGGAATTTCTTGGTTATTTATTTCATCTAACCCTATATTTGGGTGTTACAGTTTTTCCCTCCTTAAAAAATTTTGTCCTCAAAAATTTATTTGGTTCGAATAGATGAGGATACTGTTGACAGAACATGTCTTTCGACTCTCATGTAGTCTCTTTCGTGCTATGGTTTCACCACAGTACCTTTGTAAGAGGGATTCGTTTCCTTCTCAAAACCTTTACATCATAATCTAGAATTTGCATAAGTTCTTCCTCAAAGCAAAAATCTAATTGCACCTCAATCTCTTTAATCAGAATAATATGGGACGAGTCAGATTAGTATTGTCTCAACAAGGTACGAGGCGTTACCAGACACATACTCAGACAATTTCAGAAAATACGGGTTATAGAATTTCATTCTAATTTAAAATTGACCAAACAACATCATAGTGTCTCGATTATGGACCTACAAGGTCCAAAACATACATTAAAAGTGATCCGGGACTAAACTGAGAACTATAGAAAATTTTAGAAAAATTACTAGGGTTCTGCCTTACACGCCCGTGTGGAGGCAAAGCACACGCCCATATGCTTAGGGACACGCCCATGTGTCCCACCTGTGTTGAATTATTAGGATTTATTTTTCATTTTGAGCCTTCAGGGATTTTCACACGGCCAAGCACAAGCCCATGTTCTTGGCCCGTGTCTCTCACACGGCCTAGACACACCTGTGTCATCGCCCGTGTTCAAAACCCCGGACATTCTGTTTATGACATCATCATTCATTTTGAGGCACATGGCCAAGGTACACGCCCATGTGCTAGGCCATGTCCTCCATACGGTTGAGACACACGGCCGTGTTTCTATCCGTATGTTTACTACCATGAAAACTAACCTAAAATTTTTAAGTGAAGGGACACACAGCCAGGCAACAGGCCATGGGGCTGACCGTGTGTCACATACGACCTAGACACATGCCCATGTGTTTACCGATGTAGACTTTTTTAGGGCTATTTTCCAAGCTTTTGGTCACCCTCTTTCATCATACACACTTAGAGACTTCAATGGTATTTAAAATGGCCTAATTATACTCTTAAACAACCTTGACATAACTCATTGCATGTTAACCTCATCTCATCAGTTTAGTAAATGCTAAATTATCCTTTTCATATTAGGGATTAACATAGCACATTTTACATTTTACACTTAGGCAATATTATAACCATATACCATTATATGCTATGTCCACTCTCAAATTATTAGGTCCTATTTCAATCATCCATTCATGATAAGTCTTATCATCATATCTTATGAAACATTTAAACATAGACATGCATCATTAGTAGGTTTACAACCTACATTAATATGAGCCATATCTCATGGCCATATACAAAAGAATAAGTATACCATTTAGGCCCTTACATTGGCTAGCCAAATGAAACATATAACAAAATAACTAGAAATCCTATACATGCCATTAAACAAAATAAAAGTATCTATATACCAAAGCAGAACAAGTCGATAGTGTGTTGATTCTCCAACCGTCTTCCAATCTTCACGAGTCCACAAGCTCTGTAAGACAGGGAAAAAAAGGGGGTAAGTATCTATATGCTTAGTAAGTCCAGATAACTGGAAAGTAAACTTACCAGTTAATTAGCATACAACCATATTTAGGCGATAATTCCAACAAGCATGAAATAGTTTCCCTATCACATATACTCAATCATCAAGTTAGTCTCATAACAATACATCATGTCATTAGTCTTAGATGAGCTCATCAATTCAATATTTCCATTTCTATTTCTCATGTTAATCCCGTTGAATTCCTCAAAAATCTCAATGGATAACCTAATTACCATCAAGTTATACAAGTGATCATCTCAAGTACGCACTCCCGTGAACCTTATATCTTACGGCGGGATTACCAGTCCAGGCTAAATCCCCCGTAGTAGTAACTCAGAGAGAATTGTCAAGATTACCAGTCTAGGCTAAATCCCTCTTAACAACAATTGCTCTCATAAGCTTGGATATGAATTGCCAATCCAGGCTAGATTCAATCCTAAATCGGATTACCCATCCGGGCTAAATCCTTAATGCACCCATATTCTTCGGGAGGCTCGATCACTCAAGGAACACCCGTCCGGGCTAGATCCTTTCTATTTTGAGATCATCAGATTACCCGTCTGATCTAAATCCTTTTCTGCAACACATGCAGGATCTCATGTCACGTAAGCCATGATTTATCCATCGGATCTCCCTTTCTATTTCAACCGAGACATTTATCATTTTTCATTTACACAAGCACATTTCATGAATTATCACACCATGAATATCTAAATTTTCATACATTCAAGAACATGCATGTTTAAGTATATTAAGAGTTTACTTTGGGTTATACGAACTTACTTAGTAATTGCTTCAATTTCGTATTTCGGTTATTCCGAAACCTTTCATTTTTCACGGTTGACTTCTGGAATTGGTTCCTCGGGGTCGATATCAATAAAATTTGACTATTAATACATCACATTTTTCATTTTAAGATTTAAAACTCACCCCCGGGCAAAATGACCAATTTGCCCCTAACCTTTTACACTTTTACAATTTAGTCCTAAGGCTCGTATAATGAAATGCATGAAATTTCTAAGTTACCCAAGCCTAGCTGAATATTTTTATTGCCTATAGCAGCCCACATTTTCTTTCATTTCACATTTTTCTACCCATTTTCACAACTTTTACAAAATCATCCCTTAAGGCATCTCCATGAAAAACTACTTCGTAAAAGTTGTTTACTATCCTTTAAACTCTCATATTCCTCCATAAATCATCAAAACACAAACATCTCATGCATGGGTAAATTTTTGAACATGAACCCTAGCTTAAAATATGGGTAGAAATAGAGAGAGCATGTTACGAGGATCTTAAAAATATGAAGAGCATAAAAAACGAGGCTAGGGAGCACTTACTATTGAGCTTGAAATGTTGAAAACCCTAGCTATGGAGAGCATGCAAATTCCAGAAGCATGGAGAAGATGAATGACATGATTTTGGCTTATTTTTCCCTTTTTATTCTTTAATTAACCAAATGACCAAAATGCCCTTCATTACTAAACTTCCAAAATTTTCCATGGATGCCCATTTTCGTCCAAAAACTTAGAAATTGGGAAAATTACACTTTAAGGACCTCTAATCAATAATCCATAACAATTCATACTAATTGCTTTTAGAACCCAAGTTTTGCAATTTATTCAATTTGGTCCTTAATTTCCAATTGGAATCCTCACACATAAAATTTCTTCATGAAACTTTAACACATGCTTATTTTCATATCCTAGACCTCATAGAGATCATAAATTAATTATTTTAACATCAAATTTGTGGTCCCAAAACCACTATTCCGACTAGGCCCTAATTCGGGATGTTACAGAGTACCTAATGACTCTTATAGCTTCTTTCAAAATTGAGATGTAAATCGAGGATCTAAATAAAAAATAATTGATATTGGCACCCCATGTAACCTTAATATCTTTGATATGCATAACTTAGCCAACTTCTAAAATAAGTAATCCTTTTAGACGGGTAAGAAATGTGCTGACTTTGTTAATCGGTCTACTGTCACCCAAATTGAATATTTCTTATTGGTTGTTAAGGGTAACCCACTAACAAAGTCCATCTTTACTTACTCTCACTTCCAGTAAGTTATTTTAATTGGTTACAAAAACCAAAAAGGGAACTGATGTTTAGCTTTCATTTGCTGACAAGTTAGGAATTTGGCTACAAATTCAGTCACATTTTATTTTAACTCAAGCCACCAGTACAGTTCCTTCACATCGCGATACATATTGCTTCCTTTAGGATGAATGGCATAAGGGCTAGCATGCACTTCCCGAAGTATGGTTTGTCTTAATTTGTTATTGATAAACTGTAATTTATACATATTTTTACCCCATATTTAACGCATTTTATGGATGATTTCCCATTAGAATTGGTGAATTCGATGCTCCTAATGCTTTAATTTCATTTTTTATACTTAGGAGAGCATAGGAGAGCGAATGGAAAGAGAAACGGGCCAAAAATAGAGAAAAATGGGCCAAAGTACGAATTCAACACGACCTGGACCTCCTCACACAGGCAGACCACACGATCGTGTCAATTTGGCAGATTCGAAGCACGACTCACACGGGCGTTTCCCTATCGAGCCCAAGTTGAGTCCAATTCAGAAAAGGCCAATTTTGAGGGCTTCTAGGCATTCAAAGTCTATAAATACACCCTAGAGGAGGAAAGTAAGGGGCACACAGAGAGGAAGGAAGGAATTACTCGAAAAAAGTCCATTGATCCATCTCAGAAGCCGGTTTCATCATCAAGACTGAATATCTCCCCTCAACTTCCCTTCTGGAGTTTTGGGTTTTCTTTATGTTTTGTATTCGTTATTCTTCTGAGATGTTTTCCGTTTTAGTTATGAACTAAATCCCCTAAATACCTAAGGAGAGTGAAACCTAAGACGAATCTTGTTATTATTTTCTGAATTGTATGATAAATATTTAACTTGTTCTTAATTATGTGTTCTTAATTCTTGTTTTGATATCCCAAGATACTGATTCAAGATAAGCTCTTATTCAGAGGAGGAATAGACCCTGTCTAAGAGTACATTTGTCATAATTAAGTGGAGTTGATTGCGCGCCTAGAGATAGGGTGACAAGATTTTGCCGGATTAGGGTGAAACGTAATAGGGGGATCCATAGATCGAGTTAATGCAACCCTAGAGTGTTAATTAGAGAAAAGTCTCAATTATTCAATCTAGGGATTAGATGTTATTAGTCTTGAATAGGGATAATAACATAACTTAGGGATCTGTATGGAACAAGTTAAATGAATAAATCATCTGATTCGGAGCCAGAATAACAAGTACAGTCTAGGTGGATTTTTCCTTAGGTATTGTCTTAATTCAATCGTTTTCCAAAAGTAATCCCCCAATTCCATTCTCTGTGAATTCTTAGATTAGTTAATTAGTTAGTTAAAACAAAACCACCTTATTTTTAGGCTAGATAATAAAAAGGCAGTCATTACTAGTACTTTTAGTTCCTTTGGGTTCGACAATCCGGTCTTGCTAAAACTATACTATTGTTCGATAGGTACACTTGCCTACATTGCGATAATAGTTAGTTTCAAGAACGATTAATTATAAATATATAAAACTTATCATACAAAATCACGTGATCAGTTATCATTAGATACATAAAACCTACTTTGAAAGCATAAGATTCCATCACCATTAAACCGAAAATCTTCATTTTTTCCCTCTTCCACCTATTTAATTCAAGGTAACAAGGTTATATCTAAGGGTTGTTTAGTTCTGATCTCATTGGCTAGGGTGGGTTTCATTTGTAGGTCAGTTAAGAAGCCTCTACCATCCACTAAACTTAGCCTAGCAAACATCGCTCTTAAATCGATCGTGTATTTTCTACTTAGAGCATCTACTACAACATTGGCTTTCTTAGGGTGGTATTCAATTACACAATCATAGTCTTTTAACAACTCTAACCACCTCTATTGCCTAAGGTTCAATTCTTTATGGGTGAAAAGGTATTTGAAACTCTTATGGTCGGTATAAATGTAACACTTCTCCCCATACAAGTAGTGCATCCAAATTTTTAGTGCAAAAACTATTATAACCAACTCTAGGTCATTAGTTGGATAGTTGCATTCATTTTGGTTCAATTGCCTTGGCGCATAGGCCACTACCTTACCGCTAAGAACTCTTCGAAAGAGTTATATTTCATGCTTTTAGATCTAGTTAGTTGCTTGTACTTAGGTACATTTAGCTGCATTCTAGGACATTTCATTAGGTTTTTTTTTCTAGTTTTAGCATTACATTAGGAGCTTGGTATATACTTAAATGTTAGTTATTTTTAATTACTTGTGGAAGGGTTGTGTGTGGTGGAGGATTGGTAGGTGCAGGTTAAGAAACGAGAAGTGAAGGAGTGAAGGATTTTTTGGGCAAGGGGTCATGCAATTTGCCAACACAACCGTCGTGGCAATGCCGTAAAGATGTCTAATTAGCACTCAAAGCATATCGGTCCTAGGCCCAGTTTGTAAAATTGAATGTTTGAAAACTCTAGACATAGAAGGATGTGCAACATGCTCATTAAATTAATTTAAACCTGACAAGGTTAGGTTAATGAGATTGAAATTGAATGATATGAACTAGTGCCTGACGGAATACTTATAGCAGCCTTTAGACATAAAACAACGTTCATAGAAAAGATAATAGAACAAGGAAGGGTACCGTGCTAAAAGCCTATAAACATATATCACTTAAGGAAGGGTAACTTGAGGTCTTGTTCTCGAAAGAAAGCATGCCATTTTAGAACTCTTCTGAGCAGTAGATTGAGTATGGTTTTGCCGAAGCATTATTCTCAATAAGGGCAGATTCTTAATAATCCCGACCTTCCATATCAACATCGTAGGCACTTATCCTTTCCTGTAGTATATTTGCCATAAACATTTTTAGTTGTTTATTTTTTTGTTTGCATATTATTCATGTAATTATTCTCAATTTTTTCATTGCATTCTTACTCTTGTCTTGTAATAGCATTTTCCATTATTTATCAGTTACACATATTGCACACATAATTTTTCCTTTAAATTACCACTATATTCTTATCATTATTTTTGTCATAACATTAATCATACCTCACTCCAATAACTTGACCAAATTATATCATTCTAATCCCTATGGAGACTATCTCACTTATCGTTTTATTACTTGATTCGAAGTGTATACTTGCACAATTCACATATCATTTCACACGCGATATGTTTTTGGCACGTTGTTGGGGATTGACAATTGGTGAAATTTGGTTTTGTTATTTTATTTTGTTTTTTCAAATTTATTTAACTTAGTTGTATTTAATGGTTACAAGTTTTCCGTCAGTTTATGAGAAGAGGCATTCCTGCTAACGAAGAGTATCCTTTTGACCCAGAGATTGAAAGACCTTTGCGAATGAGAAGAAGGGAGTTACGTAGTATGGCTAGGGAAGGAAATAATCCTAGCCTCAATGATCTTGATCTCAATGATGATCCCATTGGTCATCCTTTTGTTTATCGTGTGATAGATGATCGAAATAGACCAATTTGAGAACATGTTCTAATTTTGGATGATTTAAATCTAAGAATAGTAAGACTACACATACAAGCTCAACAATTTGAGCTAAAACTGGTAATGTTTTAGATGTTGCAAACAGTAGCATAGTTTGATGGATTTAAGAGTGCATTTAAGACTTTTTCTAGAAGTCTGTGACTCGTTTAGACAATAGGGTATTCCTGAAGATGCCTTGCGACTTGAATTGTTTCCATTTTCTTTGAGAGATCGTGTAAGGGTGTGACTAAATACTTTGCCGTTGGGAATAGTGGCATCATGGAATGATCTTTTCCAGATATTTTTGCTAAGGTAGAATCCACCAAATATGAATCCCAAGCTTAGAAATAACATCACATCTTTTAGGTAAACAGAGGATGAAACGCTATATGAAGCTTGGGACCGATGTAAAGAACTACTTTGGAAATGTCCAATGCATGGATTTTAGCACTGGACGCAGATGAAGATATTTTATAATGGGTTGAATCCGCATGCGAGGATGATAGTTGATGCTTGTGTCAATGGTAGTTGTTGGATAAATCTTATAATGAAGCATATGAGATTTTGGAAAAGATTGCCAACAATGATTATCAATATCCTACCACGAGAGTTGGGACAGGTGAGAAAGTTGTTGTTACCTTGGATATTGATGCAATCACTTCGTTGACAGCCTAGGTATCTTCTTTAGCTAATGAAAAGGCCCACTGAAATCTAGGAAATGAAATCAGTCAAACTATTGTGTGTTTATTGCGGTGAATACCTTGTGTTTAATGAATGCCTATCAAACCCAGCATCTGTATACTACATGGAAATTAACAGGAATAATAACCTTTATTCCAACACTTAAAATCTAAGGTAGATGCAGCATCCAAAATTTAGCTGGAATAATCAAGGTCCGAGAGATTTAAACAATGTTGCAAGATAGAATGCTAATAGTGCACCGCTTGGTTATAGTCATCCTATACTGAGGCAAAATGTTTAACAAGGTCAAACATCATGTTCTACCTCTATTGAAGCCTTGCTGAAGGAATATATGACCAAGAATGATGTTGTAAGTCAGATCCAGGCTGCGTCCCTCAGAGCTCTTGAGAATCAAGTGGGGCAAATAGCGAATGCTTGAACGGTTCAAGGCCATAAGGAGCATTGCCAAGCGATACTAAGAATTCAAGAACACAGGGAAGGAACAGTGAAAATCCATCACTCTCTGAAGTGAGACACAATTGGATGATGTTGTTCAAGACACCACTGTAGAAGAGGACAACTCCAAACTCAACCATGGAAAGAATTTAAAATAAACTAAAAAGCATACTACACCCGAAAAAGGGGAAACAAAATAATGTTGCAATGGAATCAGATCATGTTGCTAATAAAAATGCCACAGCAAAAGAATATTAGCAACCTGAAGGACGACCACCTTTACATTTTCCTTAGTGATTTCACAATTGTGAACAAGATACTTAGTTCAAAAGATTTCTAGATGTTTTGAAGTAGCTCCATATCAACATGTTACTTGTAGAAGCTTTGAAGCAGATGCCCAATTATGTAAAGTTTATGAAGGATATACTGTAAAAGAAGCGCAGATTGGGAGAATTTAATACCGTTGCTCTCACTAAAGGGTGCACAACAATATTGATGAATAAATTACCTCCAAAGTTGAAGGACCTAGGAGTTTCACTATCCCATGTTGTAACAGCCCAAAATTGACCCTAGTCGGGAAGTGGTTTCGGGACCACAAAACCGAGTCATAAAAATAATTAATTTCCATATTCTATGCTTATTATGTGTGTACATGAGTATGTGGAAGTTTCATTCTCCAATTTTGCCAATTGCATGAGAAATTATTAAATAGGGATTGATATGAGACATGGTGAAAATATGATAGGCTAATTTAAAATGGTCTATTAATGCATGTTGCGAAAATGATGGGTTTGCATGTCAAATTACCCAAAATTTGAGCTAGTGGTTGGCCATGCTATGGGTGGAAACATGTTGGGAACATGTTGGCCTAGTGAGGTATGTAGGAAAAAAATAAAATAAGGAATATGGGTAATAAAGAAAGGAAAAACAAAAAAATGAGTGGTTGTTTCCCCCCCATTGCCGTGAGCTAAAGAAAGGAAAAGAAAAATTTTGTTCATCCTTTTTCATCCTCTTTTGACCGAAAATTCTAAGGGAGGAGGAAGGAGTTCTTGCTTCATGTTTGGTTTGGAAGAGAATTAGGAGGAAGTTTGGCCATGCATGTAACTAGATTGAGGTATGTTTGATATTATTCTTTGAGATTCATGTATATTTTAAGTTGTAAGTTTGAAATCTACCTAGCCATGGTTCAAACTTTGTTAAATGATGGAGATGATATTTGGCCATGCATGTTACATTCTTGGTTGGTATTTTGATGTTTGATGTTGTGGTGATGAGGCATGAAGATGAGTTAAGATTCGGCCTAGGTGGAGTTTGTGTTAATGCCATTGCATGCTAAATATGAAGCTTGTTAATGATGCATGTGATGGTGGATTGATGATTCTTGAATCTTTTTTTTTTAGCATTTTTGAGTGAGCACATATGTGCATTGGTTGCTAGATGGGGAAGAATCGGCTAGCAAGTTGTGTGCTAAGGCCGAATATAATTTTTGTAGGTTAATGAGTAATGCATGTGCTAAATTGATGGAAAGGGAGAGGATGCTTTACTAGTGTATAAATGATATAAAGATTTTAGAAATTATTTTTTGGTTAGGTGTATGTATGATTAGGTATATTCGGCCATATGAGTAAATATATAGATGATGTTAAAATTGATTATGTATAATGGGCCATATAGGGTACACATTGTGATATTAACTTTGATTCTCTATAATTGATCAAGTGGGTGATTAGTAAGGGTGATTGCCGAATATACTAACATACATATGCATGTGTAATTGGATTGTAAATATTTAGCAAGGCGGTTAAACTAGTTGATTTATTGATTAAGCTCAAGGAGTTAAAGGAGGAGAATCGAGCAAAGGCAAAGAAAAGATCATCGAGTAGCCGAGTTGGAACCATCTTACCCAACACAAGTAAGTCATTAAGCATATCTTTGGTATTGATTAAAGGATCGTAATACCTACACCATTGTGTTTAATGAGATGAAATGTATACAAATGAATATGTAAGTAGAGATGAAATTTGTCGAATGTAAAAAGGAAGTGAAGCCTATTGAGTGGCTGGTTTTCGACACTAAGTGTGCGGGCAATAAGTGTTCACGGTCATGAGATTGGCACTAAGTGTGCGGGTTTAAATTGTACAGCACTAAGTGTGCGAGTTTAAAGTACATGGCACTAAGTGTGCGCGGTTGATTATTAAGCACTATGTGTGCGAACCCAATATATATTTTCTATAAATTATTTACATTAAGGGTGCGACTTTACCGAGTCGATTTTGGACAGCGGAAAAGGTAAGTGTGTGAACTTGAAATGCATGGCACTAAGTGTGTGAGTTTAAAGTGCATGGCACTAAGTGTGCGCGGTTGATTATTGAGCACTATGTGTGCGAACCCAATATATATTTTCTATAAATTATTTACATTAAGGGTGCGACTTTACCGAGTCGATTTTGGACAGCGGAAAAGGTAAGTGTGCGAACTTGAAATGCATGGCACTAAGTGTGTGAGTTTAAAGTACACGGCACTAAGTGTGCGCGGTTGATTATTAAGCACTATGTGTGCGAACTCAATATATATTTTCTATAAATTATTTACATGAAGGGTGCGACTTTACCGAGTCAATTTTGGACAGCGGAAAAGGTAAGTACCTTGAGTTCATGGCTAATAGGCGCTATGTTTATATTTGGAGTTGAGCTTGGTAAGTTTTGAACCTAGGTGACGATTATAGTTGAAGTCACGTACATAAGGTTCATTGTGGAATAGGTGAAAGTTCGTTTAATTGTATGATTATAACGAAAATAAAATGATGTATGAAAGGCCAATGTAGGACTTGGTATGAGATTGAACCATAGGGTTTAAGGAACTATGGTATAGTTTGGTATGGATGGAGTACTTAACCTCATTTCATTGTTTCCTGTTGTGATAATTTTATTAATGGATGGTTGTGGAATGCTTATGGCTTACTGAGTTATATACTCATTTGGTGTTTGCTTGTCACCTATTCTAGGTTTCTTGGACTCGTCTCTTTTTGCGTGATCGTGCCGTCGTCGAAGTCATCACACCGGCTAGCAACCTTTGGTATTTTCTTCTTAGTTGGTCTAAGAGAACATTTCGGCATGTATAGGCTAATATGTTTTGTTGAAATTTGGTATGTAAACTTTTAGCCATGCGAAAATGGCATAATGTTCGGTTGAATTTGGTTCTAATGTTGGGTCGTAAGTCTTGGTAATACGATTTTTATGCCATATGTCATGGTTGATTATTTTGGTGTTAAAATTCATGATATGGCAATAGTGTAGTAGGGGGATGTTTGACAATGATTAGCCTTTGGCATGGCTAGTCATGATCATAATTTGTGATATGTATGACGAATCACTAGTTAGATCAAGGAGAAATCACGAAATGGGCATAGTTGCTTTCATAACAGATGCTGGCAGCAGCAGTGACGTGAGATTGAAAAATCACTAAAAATAGTAGGAGTGGGATTAATTGATGAATAAATTATGTATTCGAAGCTCGATGAGTCTATTTTCATATAGAAGCAACGAAAAGATCATATGGACAGTATGTTAAGAGATATTCAGGTTCTCGTGAGACAGGGCCAGAACGGTTTCTGGATTCCCTGTTCCGACTTTGGAAATTCATTATAAATTAACCAGACACAATTAGGAGTCATACCATATATGGATAGATTCCTCTCTGAGTCTAGTTTCTATAGAAACAAACGGCATCAGTATTGAAGCTCTGTGCAGGGAGATATCCAGGTCGTAATGCGCAAAGGTCAGTGTAGTCGATCCCTGTAACATGGGAGACTTTGACTAATAAACTGTACTAATTGGCCCGACCAAAAATTCTAGAAAAAAATATGTATATGGGCATATGAGTCTAGTTTCAGGGAAAAATCAGGAAACTGATTTTCGAGTTGTGAAACTCAAGATATAATTTTTAAAGCGACTAGTACGCAGATTGGCGGTGTCTGAGAAATATTTTTATAAAGGGTTTAAAGTCTGCTAACACCTCGTGTTCGACTCCGGTGTCGGTCTCGGGTTCGGGGTGTTACACATGTTCAATCGGAAATCATTATCCTGGTAAGGCATTATGTGATTTAGGAGCGAGTGTAAATCTAATGTCCATGTCTACTTTTAGGAAGCTAGGAATTGGAAAAGTAACGCCTATTACGGTTATGTTGCAACTGGCTGATCGATCTAACACACATCTGGAAGTAAAATTGAAGATGTCTGGAAAGAGTAGATAAATTTATTTTTCCTACAAATTTTCTTATTTTAAAATGTGAAGCTAACCAGGATGTGCCAATTATTCTTGGAAGACCTTTCCTTGCTATTAGCAAGATTTTAATTGATGTGCAGAAAGGTGAACTAACCATAAAGGTAAATGATCAGCATAATACTTTCAATGTATTTGATGTATTAAAATGCGTTGGTGATAATGAAGAATGCAATGCCATTGTGTTGATAGAAATAGCAATAGAGGAAAAATTTGCAAAATTTTGTACAACAATTCTAATAGTGATGAAGACTCAATTGGATGGAGTGGCGCAGTAAATTTTGAGGACATTAGTGAACTTATGGAAGCAAAGCAATTTGTGGATAGACCAAGGAAGAAGTTCGAATCCTTGGATTTATCAAATCAATCTTTTAATCCTCCTAAACCTTATATAGAAGAACCCCAACACTGGAGTTGAAACCTTTGTTGCAACATTTAAAATATGCATATTTGGGAGACAACAACTCTTTGTCGATAGTAATTTATGCGGAGTTGACACCCAAGTAAGATGTCAAGTTTTTAGAAATCCTTCGGCAATCTAAGAAGGCATTAGGATGGACCCTTACTGATATAAAGGGAATTGGCCCTGCTCTCTACATGCGTAAAATTTTGTTAGAGGATTGCCATAACAATTCTATTAAACAAAAGAGAAGATGGAATCCGATCATGAAAAAAGTTGTCAATAAATAAATTATCAAGTGGCTTGTTGCTAGCATTATCTATCCGACTTTAGATAGCTCATGGGTGAGTCTTGTACAATGTGTACCCAAGAAAGGAGGTGTTACAGTAGTGACTAATGATAACAATGAGCTTATTTTGATCCGCACTATCATAGGATGGAGAGTATGCATAGACTATCGCAAGCTTAACAAGGCAACTAGGAAGGACCATTTTCCCCTATCATTTATTGATCAGATGTTAGATAGATTAGCTGGGAAAGCTTTTCACTAATTTTTGGATGGTAATTCAAGGTATAATAAGACTGTGTAATAGTCTGATTTAGACCCTAGTCAGAATAGTGGTTTTGGGACCACAAATTCAAGTTAGAAAAATATTTTAATAACATTTTATGTGTTTATAATATGTGAAATAGCATGTGTGAAAATTTCGTATGAAAATTTAATCGTATGTGTGTTTAATTTGATAAAAGGACCAAATCGCGTAAAATGTAAAAGTTGCTTGCCATATATTAAGTGTGTCTATTTGTTATGTATTTGTAAATGAGAAGTTCTTATGTTGAGAATAGACCATTTGAATAATGGATGGACATAAATGCCTATGGTTAATGAAATTTTATATGTTATTAATGAAGGGTAAAATGGTAAATGATGAATTAATGGTTATTAATTAAACAAAACATGAAAAATTAAGCCATCTGTGTTCATCCATAATCAAAAAACACAAAGAAAAAGAAAGAAAAATACAAGCTAGGGTTCGACCATTGATTTCTTTGATTAAGGTATGTGTTTTGATCTGTTTTTGATAATTTTTACGTTTTTGTGATCGATGCTCTATATACTATCAAGCCCATGTCTCAATTTCTAATTTTGTTGATGATTTTGAAATATGCCATTGATAAAATTATGAGTTTTATGAAGTTTGATAATAGTATATGGAAGTTTAATGTTAGGTTAACATGTGTTGTCTTTGAATTTTTGATGAATTTTAGTAATTTGGGATAAATTGTAAAAATGAGATTTTGAGGGACTAAAATGTGAAATAAATGAAATATATGGACTTGTATGAACACTATGAAAATTTGTCTAAGCATATGTGTACGGAAATTTTGTGTATTTTGTGATTTTGTGAATTAGGGACTAAAGTGTCAAAATGTGAAAATGTGAGGGAAAATTTGTAAAATGCCCTAAATGTGTGTTTGTGGATTGATTTGAATGATTTGGTGAATAAAAGAGTTCAATTTGAATTTATATAGATCAAGAACAAAAGAAAATGGAATTAGATTGGAGAAAGTCGAAAGTCGTCGAGTAACCAATTTTGTTCATTCGAATCCGTACGAGGTAAGTCGATATATAAATAAATGTGTTTTGAATTGAATTATTAATGTTTATATTCTCTTGAACAATGATAAATGATTATATAAGTTGAGTATGAGATATCTGAGAAATTTTTGACAAAGTTTCGACGTCCGAAAAGTCCCGTACGAACCATAGGAATAGTTAGGATACATATGTCATGACATAGGATCCGATATGTGTTCTCATGTAAGACCATGTCTGGAATGTTGGCATCATATTTGATTTTGTGTAAGACTCTGTCTGGGACTGTGGCATCGATATTTGATTACATGTAAGACCACATCTGGGACGTTGGCATTGTACGAGCTTTCTGAGCTATCCGCGTATCCTTATGATTCCGAACGGTTCAACAGGCATTCCGAGAAATGAATGATTATATGAGATGTGTATTCGATTCAGGTACGTTCGAAATGTATACTATGTTTGAGAATAAAAGGTAAGTATATCTACAAGTGATGATATGTGTTATAAGTATGAGAAAATATGCTATATGTTTAAATGAATTGGAATATGTGAAATGTATATGAACTATACGGTTTGAGATAGTTTTGGCCATGGAGTATATGTAACTTGATGATGCTTTCATGTTTTGAATGATAAGTTTATTTTTATATGGCTTACTAACCTTTTGAAAGCTTACTCTGTGTGTTTTTCAACTGTTTTATAGATATCGAAGCTACTGAGAGCTCAGGGCTCATCTTGGATTGTCACCACACTATCGAACCTTATTTTGGTACCTTTTGATATTGTAAATGTAAAAGTATGGCATGTATAGGCTAGAAGTATTAGGATATGTTTTGTAATGTATATACCATGCCATGTGATATGGTTAGTTTCTGTTTGAACTTATGGTTTGATTATGATATATGATATGTGATGCAAGTGTGTCATTATGATGTGCATTTGGTTGGCTAAAAGAAATGGTCAATTTGGTAAGTTTTGGTATGTGCATATTTTAGAATTGGGTAAGAATTTGGTACGAGAATGCATGGAATGCATCAAGGTTATAAACCCTATATTTTGGTATGTTTTTGGCTTATGGAATGACATGAATTGGTATGTGTTATGAACATGAGATTGGTTGATAATGATATGATATGACATGAATGTTGAATGTTTTGATTATGAAATGGTTGAAATTTGATATGCAATTGGTGCCTATATGATGATTGTAGGGAGGACCCTTAATGGGTGACAAATTGACTTTGTAAATGGCCTATTTTTGCCCACACGAGTAGGGACACGGGCGCACACACAGGCGTGTGCTAGGCCATGTGGCCAAGTCAATTTCAAGCACGGGCTAGACACATGGGCATGTGACTGGCCATGTGACCCAAGTTAGTAGTCTCCTTAATTTTCACATGGCCTGGCACACGGGCGTGTCTTGTGGCCATGTGGACAAGTCAGTATGTATGCCCTGTTTTGACACGGCCAAGACACACAGGCGTGTCTAAAGCTGTCTAAGGCACACGGCCTGTTCATACGGGCGTGTTACCTGTAAATCTTTGAAAAATGTTTAAGTTTGAAAAATTTTGTATGAGTTCGTTTTAGTCCTGATCGCTTTCTAATGCATGCTTAAGGTCTCGATGACCTATATAAGGGATTCTATGATAATGTTTGACTATGATTGTGAATGATGTATATAAATTGTCCGTAAAATATTTTGATTTATCTGGTAATGCCTTTAACCCTAGTCTGGCAACGGATACGAGTTAGGGGTGTTACATTTGGTTGGTATTAGAGCTATGATTTAGTTGATTCTAGGACTAATGTAGTGTATGTGGGTCTAGCTATACATGCCATATTTATGAATTACGATAGTGTGATGAATCCTGATAATGAAAATGTGTTTTTCTATAGCAAATGGATCCCAAACGAGCTGTAGCTAACGATGTCCAGAGCAATGCGCCTACTCCCGAGCAAGGGACAACACCATCTTATTCTAGACCGGCTATGAGTAGCCATGATGGAGAGGCTAAACAAACCTTCTATCAAATGATGAATGATTGGTTCAGTCAGTACATTAAAACTAATCTGGCTGTTCAACAACCCCCAACCCCGCCTAATCCTTCGCAAGTTCCTGTTATGACACAAGCTAATTGGAATCAGTTAAGTAAGCCACCGGTTGATAAAATTAGAAAATATGGAGCTGAAGAGTTCCGTGCAACAATGAGCGATGATGCTGAAAGAGCCAAGTTTTGGTTAGAGAATACTATAAGAGTATTCGATGAATTTCCACTGACTCCGGATGAATGTAGAAAATGTGCTGTCACTTCTGAGAGATACGATGCATCATTGGTGGAAGACGTTGATATCCGTAGTTCCAAGAGAACGAGTTACCTGAGATTTCTTTCAAGTTGAATTTTGAAAGAAATACATCAACCAGAGATTCATCGATTAAAAACGAAAAGAATTTCTTGAGCTTAAATAAGGTCGTATGTTTATTACAGAATATGAGCGAGAATTTGTGAGATTAAGCCAGTATGCTTGAGAATGTGTTTCGACTGAAACTGTTATTTGCAAGATATTTGAGGATGGCTTAAATGAAGATATCCGTTTGTTAGTCGGGATTCTTGAGATCAAAGAATTTGCAGTGCTTGTTGAATCGGCTTGTAAAGCTGAAGAAGTTGGGAAAGAGAAAAGAAAAGCTGATCCAGAAGCTAGAGACGTGAGAAAAAGATCTGCAAGTAAATCATTTTAGTCTATGTCAAAGAAATTCTGAGATGATTATAGTCGTTCAAAGGCTAATGTGGGACATTCAAGTTAGAGATCTTATTAGAACGCATTTGAGCTTCAGAGCTCCAGCTACTTTTGTTGCTAGTGTTGGAAATGATTGATTTGAATGACCCGAGTGTAAACACTATGGTAAAAGACATCCTGAAAATTATAGACTGCATGATTGGGCATGTTTTAAATGTAGATCTTTAGATCATTTTATCCATGATTTCCCTGAGTTTATTGAGCAAGAGATTGTGCAAATCTGAGATCAAGTAAAACATCAGCATGAGGTAGACCTCCCAAAAATACGAGAAATGTAAGTGGTAGTCAAAGAGGGACTAAAGGCACTACTGTTCAATTCGAGGCTAGAGCACTTGCCAGAGCCTACGCCATCTGAGCTCGTGAGAAAGCTTTGTCTCCTGGTGTTATAACTAGTACTTTCACACTTTATGATACTTCTATGATTGCTTTGATAGATCCTGGATCAACACATTTGTATATATGCATGAATTTAGTATCCAGTAAGACTCTGTTTGTAGAGTCTACTGAATTTGTGGTTAGAGTATCAAACCCCCTAGGCAGATGTGTTTTGGTTGATAAAGTCTGTAAGAATTATCTGTTAATGTTTCGAGACAATTGTTTTCTAGCTTATCTGATGTTATTACCCTATGATGAGTTTGATATAATTCTGGGTTTAGATTGGTTAACTTTGCATGATGCTATTGTGAATTGAAAATGAAAAACTATTGATTTGAGATGCAAGAATGATGAAATAGTTCGAGTTGAATCTAATAACTTGAATGGACTATCGACTGTGATTTCGTCAATGAAAGCTCTGAGTATTGTGAAAAAGGGTTGTGAAGCCTACTTTGCCTATGTGATTGATTCGAAAGTAACAGAAAAGAAAGTTGAATCAGTGTCTGTTGTCTGCAAATTCCTTGATGTGTTTCCTGAAGAACTTTCAGGATTACCTCTGATTCGAGAAGTTGAATTTGGTATTGAATTAATGCCTGGAATTACTCCGATTTCAATAGTTCCCTATAGAATGGCTCCGACTGAACTAAAAGAATTAAAGTCTCAGTTGCAAGAGTTGACCGATAGAGGATTTGCAAGACCGAGTTTCTCACCTTGGTGCTCCAGTTCTGTTTGTGAAAAATGAAGATGGTATAATGAGAATGTGCATTGATTATCGTCAATTGAACAAAGTGACTATCAAGAATAAATATCCCCTACCTCGAATTGATGATTTATTTGACCAATTGAAAGGAGCTATCGTGTTTTCAAAGATAGATCTGAGATCGGCCTATTATCAATTGCGAGTAAAAGATTTAGACATTCCGAAAACTGCATTCAGAATGAGGTATGGCCACTATGAGTTCTTAGTTATGGCTTTTGGATTAACGAATGCACCTGCTGTCTTTATAAATTTGATGAATAGGATTTTCAGACCGTATTTAGATCGATTTGTTGTTTATTCATTGATGACATATTGATTTATTCGCGTGATGAATCTGAGCATGCCGAACATCTGAGAATAGTTCTACAGACTTTGCGAGATAAGTAACTGTATGCAAAGTTTAAAAAATGTGAATCTAGTTACGAAAAGTCAGTTTTCTGGGCCATATTGTATCAGCATTAGGTATCCGAGTTGACTCGAGCAAGATTTCAGCTATTCTGGATTGGAAGCCTCCGACAAAAGTTTCTAAAGTCTATAGTTTTCTAGGACTTGCCGGTTATTATAGGAGATTTGTTAAAGGCTTTTAGATGATCGCAACTCCATTGACGCAATTGCTTCAGAAAGATGTGAAATTTGATTGGTCTGAAAAATGTTAGAAAAGCTTTGATCAGTTGAAAGCCCTATTGACTGAAGCTCTGGTTTTAGTACAACCAGAATCGGGTAAAGAATTTGTAATTTACAGTGATGCTTCATTAAACGGTCTGGGCTTCGTTTTGATGCATGAAGGCAAAGTCATAGCCTATGCTTTGAGACAGTTAAAGCCACATGAGAAGAACTACCCGACACATGACCTTGAGTTATCTGCTATCATATTTGCATTAAAGATTTAGCATCACCATCTGTTTGGTGAGAAATGTCACGTATATTCTGATCATAAGAGTTTGAAATATCTGATGACTTAGAAAGATTTGAATCTCCATAGAGAAGATGGCTAGAATTGCTAAAAGACTACGAGCTTGATATTGATACTATGAGCTTGATATTGATTACCATTCGGAGAAAGGCCAATGTTGTTGCTGATGCTTTGAGCCGAAAATCATTGTTTGCTTTACGAATGATGAATGCTCACTTACTTTTGTCTAATGATGGTTCAGTTTTAGCTAAATTGAGAGCGAGCATGTTGTTTTTACAATAGATTATTAATGCTCAAAGGGTTGATAATGAGATAATAGCAAAACGAGCTCAGTGTGATTTGAATTCTGATTCTGAATTTCAAGTTGATAATAATGATCATTTGAGATTCCGAGATCGAATTTGTGTTTCGAGAAATCCAGAATTGATTCAGATGATTTTGATCGAAGCTCACCACAGTTGTTTAACTGTGCATCCGGGTAGTACGAAAATGTATAACAATCTGAAACAGCTTTATTGGTGGCCTGGTATGAAGCTTGACATCTCTAACTTTGTTTCTAAATATTTAATTTGTCAACAAGTTAAAGCTGAACATCAAGTGCCATCTGGATTGTTACAACCGATTATGATTTAGGAGTGGAAATGGGATAGAGTGACAATGGATTTTGTTTCAAATTTGCCCCTACCTCCGAGAAATAAAGATGCTACCTGGGTCGTGGTTGACCGATTGACAAAATTAGCCCATTTTATTTCAGTACGATCTGATTACTCGCTTGATAAGTTAGCTGAGTTACGCTTTTCTGATGTTGTAAGATTACATGCGGTACCATTGTCTATCATGTCAGATAGAGATCTGAGATTCACTTCACAATTTGGAAGAAACTACAATAGGCTTTAGGTACAAAATTGCACTTCAGTACTGCTTTTCACCCACAAATGGATGCTCAATCCAAGTGGATTATTTAGATTCTTGAATATATGTGATAAATCGTAATTCATACGTATTTCTATCCCATGCTTAGCACATTTTATGGATGATTTTTCCTTACAATTGGTGAATTCGATGCTCCTAATGCCTTAATTTCATGTTTTATACTTAGGTGAGCATAGGAGAGTGAAAGGAACTAGAAACAGGCAAAAAACGGAGAAAATGGGCCAACGTACGAAATCAACACGGCCTGGACTTCCTCACACGGGCAGGCCAAACGGCTGTGTCCCTTTGGCAAGGTCAAAACATGATTTACACGGGTAGAACACACGCCCGTGCCCATTTAACAACCTTGGCCACGGCCTTCAGCAATCGCACACGGGTGTGTCACACTGGCGTGTCCCTGCCAAGCCCAAGTTTAGTCCAATTCAGGAAAGGCCAATTTTAAGGGCTCTTAGGCATTCCAAAGCCTATAAATACACCCTAGAAGAGGAGAAGAGGGGGGACGCAGAGGAGGAAGCAAGGAATTTCTCAAGGAAAGCCCATCAATCCATCTTAGAAGCTGGATTCACTATCAAGACTGAAGATTTCGCTTCAAATTCCCTCAGGAGTTTTGGGTTTTCTTATGTTTTGTTATTTTTATTCTTTTGAGATGTTTTCTTTCATTAGTATGAACTAAAACCCCTAAATACCTAAGGGGGATGAAACCTAAGACGGATCTTGTTATTATTATCCGAATTGTATGATAAATATTTCTTAATTATGTGTTCTTAATTCTTATTTTGATATTCTAGGATATTGATTCAAGTTAAGCTCTTATTCAGAGGAGGAATAGACCCTGTCTAAGAGTAAATTTTTCATAATTAAGCGGAGTTGGTTGCGCTCCTAGGGATAGGGTGACAATATTTTTTCGGATGAGGGTGAAACCTAATAAGAGGATCCATAGATCGAGTTAATGTGACCCTAGGGCATTAATTAGAAAGAGATTTCAATTATTCAAACTAGGGTTAGACGTTGTTAGTCTCGAGAGAGATAATAATATAACTTAGGGATCTCTACGAAACAAGTTGAATGAATAAATCGTCCGATTCAGAGTCAAATAACAAGTGAAGTCTAGGTGGATTTTTCCTTAGGTATTGTCTTAATCAATCGAGTTTTCCAAAAAGTATTTTCCCCAAATTTCTTTTCTGTGATTTCTTAGTTTAATTAATTAGTTAGATAAACAAAACCCTTTTATTTTTTAGGCTAGATAATAAAAAGGAAGTTAATACTAGTACTTTTAGTTCCTTTGGGTTTGATAATCCGGTCCTGCTAAAGCTATACTACTGTTCGATAGGTACACTTGCCTTCATCGTGATAATAGTTAGTTTCAAGAACGATTCATTATAAATATTTAAAACCTGTCACGAATATCACGTATCAAGTTTTTGGCGCCATTGCCGATGAACTAAGATATTAGGAACACTCGATTTTTATTACTTTAGCCATTTACTTTTACTTAAATTTAAATTTTATTCTAATTTTTATTACTAAATCTTCTTTTTCCCTTTTTCTGGCAGGTTCTTATAGTTTATGACTAGAAGAAACCTGTCAGGACCATTACTTTTTGACAGTGAGATTGATCGCAGAGTTCGCAGAAACCAAAGAAAATAAGGCGAAGCTTAAGATACACAGAGAATGAGCAAAAGAATGATATTCAAACCACAACCGAGGAGATGGCTGAAAACCAAGAAAATCTACTACCTCCTGCAATTGTTGTTAATCAAAATCCTGCTCCGCGCACTATGTATGATTATGCTAAACCTAGTTTAACAGGAACTGAGTCAAGTATAGTTAGACCTGCTATTGGTGCAAATAATTTTGAATTGAAACCTAACACAATTCAAATGATACAACAGTTTGTTCAGTTTGATGGTTTGCAGGACGAGGATCCCAACGCTCACTTGGCAAATTTCCTAGAATTTTGCGATATCTTTAAAATTAATGGGGTTTCTGATGGCGCCATTCACCTTCGGTTGTTTCCCTTTTTGTTAAGGAATAAGGCTAAACAATGGTTGAACTCGTTACCACGAGGGTCAATCACTACTTGGGAACAAATGACCGAAAAATTTTTATTAAAATATTTTCGACCGGGTAAAACAGCCAAATTATGTAATGATATATCTTCTTTTGTGCAGATGGATTTAGAAACACTCTACGATGCATGGGAGAGATACAAGGACCTTTTGAGAAGGTGCCCTCACCATGGGTTACCGCTTTGGCTACAGGTTCAAACGTTTCATAATGGCTTGAATCTTTCGACTCGGCAGATAATTGATGCAGCCGCTAGAGGAACTATCAATAATAAGACACCTGAGGTAGCTTATGAATTGATTGAGGAGATGCCACTGAATAACTATTAGTGGCAAGTTATGAGAAAAAAGTCGACGAAAGTAGCCGGTGTTTTCAACCTCTACGTGGTTACTATGCTATCTAACCAAGTAGAACTCTTAAATAAAAAGATTGATGGTTTGTGTGGTTCTACTCAGGTACATCCAGTGATGAGGTGCGATTTGAATGGAGGAGGAGCATGCACAGAATATCAACCCTTCAACCCTAGCATCATGGAGGAACAAGTCCAATATATGGGTAACAATAACTCTAGATCCCAAAATAACCCATATAGTAACACTTATAATGCAGGTTAGAGGAACCATCCTAATTTCTCGTAGGGTGGTCAAGGAAATCAAATGCCACAACATCCTCCGGGTTTTCAACAACCACCTTACCAGCAAGAAAAGAAGCCAAACCTTGAGGAGATGCTAACTAAATTCATCTCGGTGTCAGAAACTCGTTCTCAGAATACTGAGACAACACTCAAAAATCAACAAGCATCAATCCAGGGGCTCGAAACTCAAATTGGACAGCTTGCTAAGTTAATTTTTGAATGACCACAAGGTAGCCTACCAAGCAACACTGAATCTAACCCAAGGGAGAAAATCAATGCAATTTCCATTCAATATGAGGAAGGGTTAGTTGCAAAACCAAGGCCAGAAATGGTGGTAAGCAAAGGTAAGAATGAGGTGGCTAAAATGACCCAAAGCCGGTAAGTACAGAATATAAACCTCGTGTGCCATACCCCAATGCGACAAGGAAAGACCGCTCAGACGAACAATTTGGTAAATTCCTAAAACTTTTAAAGAAACTACATATTAACCACCGCTTATTGAAGCATTTTCACAGATGCTGAACGCAGTCAAATTTTTAAAGGAGCTCCTAGCAAATAAACGGAAGTTAGATGAAAGGTCACATGTGGAGCTAAACGTGGTTTGCTCAACCATTCTTCAGAATAAGCTACCCAACAAACTAAAAGATCTAGGGAGTTTTACGATTCCTTGTTTAATTGGTATTTTAGATGTTAATAATGCGTTGGCTGATCTAGGGGCTAGTATCAATGTTATGCCTTACAAATTGTTTAAGCAACTAGGTCTAGGGAAACCCAAACAAACTAGGATGAGCATTCAATTAGCAGATAAAACTGTTAGATTTCTTAGGGGTATCATTGAAGACGTACTCGTTAAAATTGACAAATTTATATTCCCCGTTGATTTTGTTGTTTTAGACATAGAAGAGGACAGTAATGTTCCTTTAATTTTGGGAAGGCCCTTTTTAGCAACTTCTAGAACAATTATTGACGTTGGCACAGGTGAACTCACACTTCATGGAGGAGACGAAACAATCAACCTTCAAGCTCGCAACCCGAACAACACATCGAAAATTGAAGGTGATTGTACAAATTGTTCTACTAAGACTGATCATACAGTGCAACCTATTTTGCAGGAAATAAGTTTTAAGGACACACATGAGCCATGTTCAATCCACAACAAAGAATCTACCCATGAAGAACGAAGGTTAAGAATTGAGGACTTAGATGAATGGCTAACATTTAAACCGAGAAAACACGATAAACTAAAACTATGCCAGAACGAGCTCAATACCTTACCAAATCAACTTAAGGTTAGAGACAAAGTTTCATTAGATGTTGCCGATCCTCACATTGACACTGCCAAACTGAATGAAGAAATTCCTCTTACGGTACTTAGCATTTTCCCATTTGGTACAGTCAAGGTAAGTCCTCCCAAATTCGGCACCTTTAAGGTAAACAATACCCGCCTAAAACCTTATTTTGATGGGATTCATAGCAGGAATGAGGAGTATAAACTCCTCGAACCACCATGATCACATACCAGAGAGGTAAGTCTAGCTTAGACTATAAATAAGTGCTTCTCGGGAGGCAACCCGAGCACTAACAATATTAATTTCTTTAAATTTTAGTTTTAACATCTAACATACTAACCAACTTATGGAACACAGGCTTTCTAAAGCACACACGGCCAAGCACACGGGTGTGCCTTAGGCCGTGTGAAAATAGGGTGAAAATTTCCCCAACATGGATGCGATAAGTAGCCACGGTCATGTGTTAGAATCGTGGGTGAATCTGCCAAAACAATACGAGCGTGCGACACGCACGTGTCGTAGAACCGTGGTTGAACATGAGAAAATAGCACGAGCATTTTCCACACCCGTGTCTAGAACCTGTGGTTGAACCTGTCAGATTAACATGGGCGTGGGCCTACATACACTGGCGTGGGAGAAGCGAACGAAGACAGACATGGCCGTACGACACGGTCGTACGACACGGCCGTGTGTACCCATACGCCCAAGGAACACGAGCGTGGGCCAAATGTCAGACGCACCCAAATTCAAAATTCGTGAATCACACGGGCAAAAAAATTGGGGAACACGGGCGTGTTCCTTGGTCGTGTGTCCCAAAATCTATAAATACCCTTCACTATTCATCATCTTTGTCACCCAAAATCTCTAACCCTAGCCGCTGCAGATTCACACGGCCTCTAGCCACGCCGTGTGTCGCCTTCAACCATATTTTTGACAACTAAGATCCTCCCTCTTACATTTGCTTACTCTTTTATCTCAATCTTCTTCAACTATTTTGCTTCTTTCATGATTTCTATGCTCCATTTGACTATTTTACGTGCACATTCATAGTTAGAATAGTAGATAAATGTATGTTTTTAAGTTTTGTTTTGGTATTTTTTTATTTTCTTAGTCAGTATATTAGGCTACATTCATTTATTGTTATTGTTTCTATGGGTTTCATGCTATTAACCCCACACAAATTCATTCTTTAGATATCTCCATTACCTATTCTCATAGGGTTATTTGGCACATTAACTTTGGCTGTTATAGTATAGGTTAATATGTAAGCCCCATGGAAAGTATTCACATTCCACTTCAATTTCCATTACAGGTACATTATGTCTACCTCATGTGGTAAGAAGACTACTGTCCTCGCTTCGAAAAAACGGAAAGGGGCGTCATCCTCGGGACCTACCACAGAAATTCGCCACCCATTCCTCTAATTTCCACCAGGCAATCAGGAGGAACTATTTCAGATTCAATGGGCCTGACCCTTGGAACTGGGCCACTGTATAGACTGGACCGCGCTAAAACAAGTCCAACTTGCTGATGCAATTCGGGCCCTCCTCACCACCGATCCTTGGGGACTTTACTTCGAGATTGTCGAGCTGATGTATCTCGAGCTCACGATGGAATTTTACTCAACATTTCATCTTCAGATCATGATGTCCCATTTTGATGATCCGAGAATGGTCCAATTTCGCCTCAGCAGTCTAGTCCGCCAGTTGAGGTCCTAGAGTTCGGTACCGCATTGGGCCTTTACACAGAAGAGTTCATGGAGGAGAATGAGCTCCACACTCTCAATTGCCACATCCATCATTCTCCTTCACGGTGCTGGAACCTTCGCCCCTGGCTCTGCCTCTTACAATCCTAGCTGGTTCAAGGCATCGGCTCTCCCTCCATATCTGAGGTACCTACACGCTATTTTAGCTCACACGTTAACAAGAAGGCAAGAGAGCACTGGCGTTGTCAACACTCACAACGCCTACTTTCTATGGTGTATGTCGCACGGGCACGTCTTTGACCTTGCCTATTTTATTGCGGTTGCCATTCAACATTAGACGGAGTGGCATAGGAAGGGGGTCATCTCTATTGGCCCTTACGTGACTCGACTGGCATGACACTTTGGGCTCCTCAACACAATAGCCCAATCATCCTCCCTCACTCTCATGGGCCAGATTTGCCCACAGGGCATCTCGAGCATGCTTAGTATGAGGATGATCGAGAAGCACCGAGGAACCCACCTTCCTCAATATCGCCTTGCCCAATCCACCGAAGAGGAGGATCCCGAGGACATTACTGATGATGTCCCTCCACGTCATGAGGACCCATTGTCTCAACCACCACCACCCTCTCGTCCAGGTCATACGACGGCTTCATACGCTGACATCTCTGAGCGCCTAACTCGATTCAAGCAGCAGTGTTTTCTGCGCTTCGATCACATTGATGCTACACTACACCAGATTTGTCAGCACTTCCACATCTCATCGCCACCCCCACCTCGCGAACCATCTAGCGATGAAGATGTTTAAAAACATTTATTTATTATATTATGTTTTTACTTTTATTTTATTTTAAGACTACTTTTTATTTTTCTTTCACCTTATTTTTATTAAGTTTTATAATTATTATTTTACAATTTTTAATTTTGCCTAATTCATTATGAGTACTTAATCTTCCTTATATATTTTCTAAAAGAGTTCCTGATTCTATCATAGTTATAAAGAGCTCCAAAGCTCACTATTACTCAGGAACTCGAAACTCTACTGGGAAAGGTTCTCCACGACTGCTATGTCCTGCTCGACCACGACCATAGCCAACTTGAGATATAATATTCTTTTGATGCAGCATTTGTGGAACCCAAACTCTACCACCACCGGAGTATCCTCCTCCACTCTCACACCGATTATTCTCTAAAACACCAATTCAAGGAATTCATTCATCATTCAGGAAGTTTCACTTCTCTCCCTATCTTATGATTATATATCTATCTTTTTGAAATATCTATCTTTGTACATTGAGGGCAATGTACATCTTAAGTGTGGGGGGTCTTTTATATAAGAAAAAACCCTGAATTTTGTTTTATTCTCATGCGATCTTCTCATATCATTATTAGAATGAATTTCAATTAGTCTATAATGTTTATTAAAATATCCTGAATTAAAACATAGGCATTTATGCATTGATTGTTTAAATTTTAAGACATTAGCAAATCAAGCATGACAAGTTGATTTTTGAAGAATTAAAAACTTTTAGGTTGTTCCCCCAAGTTTAGGTATTATTTTGAGTTGGAATTCACAAGTTTAAACATCAAAAAGGGATAATTTTTGTGAGATCTTGAGCCTTAGAGCATCTATTATTTCTTTCATGCTCACTTTCATTATGAGTGCGTCAGTATGGAATTGTTATTCTATAACTTGCTTGATTATGCATGTCAAGACCAAACCATTTGATTTGATATGTCAAAATGATAAAGGCACTTAGGTTTAACCCACTCACTCCATAAAAGCCTATCTTCACAATTAACCCTTAGTGAACCCCCTCGAGCCTAACAACCCATTCATTAATTTACCCTCAATATTAACCCATAACTCATTATTGTTAAAATCCCCTAAATTAATTTGATCCCTATTTTTGTCGAGATTTGAGTTGGAATAGTTGCTTAGCTATGTTTTATTTTATTTTTTAATTTGACTTGTTCTTAATTAAAAAAAATAGATGTATACATATTAGTAGTAATGATCTTCTGAGCTAAAGAAGTTAAATTCCATATTCTGAGAAAAAGCTCTGTTGTGCGCAATTGGTGACTAGTCATTTTTCTAGTTTGGCAATTTTTAAATTCAATCTCGATTCTAACTCTTTCTTTCAGCTTATGAGCACACCCTCTAACCAAAGCCATGTTACAACCTTCTTAAGACCTTTTGATTGATGTTTCATCTCAATTTATAGTGATGGAGATTTGATTTTCATGCAAGCCTATGGTAATGACTTTTCATTATTGACTATTGAGTGCTTCATTTATTGTCCTTAAACACCTCGAGTGATTTGAGTGAATCTTTAGTGAGGATGTGAAACTCTGTGATATTTTGAATAAAAGGTAATTACTTAGATGAGGGGAGACACCTATGATTTCATGATAAAATACTCAACTTGGAATGTTTGAAACTTTGATGTTCTTTCGGTTGAATTTTCAATGTATGATTACCTATGGATTATTTTGAGATATTATTGATAGAAATTATAAGTTGAGAAGAATTTATTTTGATTTTTAAGTTGAGCATTTTGCTTGAGGACAAGCAAATGCTTAAGTGTGGGGGTATTTGATAGACCGTAATTCATACATATTTCTATCCCATTCTTAGCACATTTTATGGATGATTTTTCCTTAAAATTGGTGAATTCGATGCTCCTAATGCCTTAATTTCATGTTTTATACTTAGGTGAGCATAAGAGAGTGAAAGGAACGAGAAATGGGCCAAAAATGGAGAAAATGGGCCAACGTACGAAATCAACACGGCCTGGACTTCCTCACACGGGTAGACCACACGGCTGTGTCCCTTTGACAAGGTCAAAGCACTATTTACACGAGTAGATCACACGCCCGTGCCCATTTAATAGCCTTGACCACGACCTTAAGCAATCGCACATGGGCGTGTCACACGGGCATGTCCCTGCTGAGCCCAAGTTTAGTCCAATTCGGAAAAGGCCAATATTAAGGGCTCTTAGGCATTTCAAAGCCTATAAATACACCCTAGAAGAGGAGAAGAGGGGGGACGTAGAGGAGGAAGCAAGGAATTTCTCAAGGAAAGCCGATCGATCCATCTCAAAAGCTGAATTCACCATTAAGACTGAAGATCTCCCTTCAAATTCCCTCAGGAGTTTTGGGTTTTCTTATGTTTTGTTATTTTTATTCTTTTGAGATGTTTTCTTTCATTAGTATGAACTAAAACCCCTAAATACCTAAGGGGGATGAAACCTAAGATGGATCTTGTTATTATTATCTGAATTGTATGATAAATATTTGACTTGTACTTAATAATATGTTCTTAATTCTTGTTTTGATATTCCAGTATATTGATTCAAGTTAAGCTCTTATTCAGAGGAGGAATAGACCCTGTCTAAGAGTAAATTTGTCATAATTAAGCGGAGTTGGTTGCGCGCCTAGAGATAGGGTGACAACATTTTACCGGATAAGGGTGAAACCTAATAAGGGGATCCATAGATCGAGTTAATCAACCCTAGGTTAATTAGAAAGAGATTTCAATTATTCAAATTAAGGTTAGGCGTTTTTAGTCTCGAGAGAGATAATAATATAACTTAGGGATCTCTACAGAACAAATGAATAAGTCGTCCGATTCAGAGTCAAATAACAAGTGAAGTCTAGGTGGATTTTTCCTTAGGTATTGTCTTAATCAATCGAGTTTCCAAAAATTATTTTCCCCAAATTTCTTTTCTGTGATTTCTTAGTTTAATTAATTAGTTAGATAAACAAAACCCTTTTATTTTTTAGGCTAGATAATAAAAAGGAAGTTAATACTAGTACTTTTAGTTCCTTTGGGTTCAATAATCCGGTCTTGCTAAAGCTATACTACTGTTCGATAGGTACACTTGCCTTCATCGTGATAATAGTTAGTTTCAAGAATGATTCATTATAAATATTTAAAACATGTCACGAATATCATGTATCAATATGTTGAGATGTTACATTCTTGAGTTTGAAGGTACGTGGTAACAATATTTTCCTTTGATTGAATTCACTTATAATAACATTTTAAATCAAGCATTAAAATGGCATCGTACGAAGTTTTATATGGTCGCAAATGCCGTACACCTGTGTATTAGACTGAGCTCAGTGAGAATAAGATACACGGGGTTAACTTAATAAAAGAGACTGAACAGAAAGTAAAAACAATCCGAGATAGTCTGAAAGCAGCATCTGATAGTTAGAAATCATATACAGATCTAAAATGAAAAGATATTGAATATGAGATCAGTGACAAAGTGTTCCTGAAAGTATCTCCGTGGAATGCTCCAATTTGGCAGAAAAGGCAAATTGAGTCCGAGGTTCATCAGGCCGTATGAGATTATCAAGCGTATTGGGCTGGTTGCATATAGATTGTTGTTGCCACCAGAGCTAGAAAAGATTCATAATGTATTTCACGTATCAATGCTTCGACGATATAGATCCGATCCATCACATGTGATTTCTCCGTCTGATATTGAGATTCAGTCTGGTATGACTTATGAAGAAGAACTGATCCGTATTTTAATTTACGAGGTTAAAGAACTTAGAAACAAGAAAATCCTGTTAGTAAAAGTGGTGTGGCATCGACACGGTGTAGAAGAGGATATGTGGGAGCCTGAAGATGATATGAGACAGCAATATCTGAATTTTTCAACGGTAAGATTTTTGGGAACGAAAATCCCTAAGGGGGAGAGTTGTAACAGTCCGGTTTAGACCTTAGTCGGAATAGTGGTTTCAGGACCATAAATCCGAGTCAAAAAAATATTTTAATAATATGTGAATTAGTATGTGTGTAAATTTCGTATGAAAATTTAATCGTATGTGTGCTTAACTTGATAAAAGAACTTAATCACGTAAAATGTAAAAGTTGCTTGCCATATGTTAAGTGTTTCTATTTGTTATGTCTTTGTAAATGAGGAGTCCTTATGTTGAGAATAAACCATTTGAATAATGGATGGACATAAATGCCTATGGTTAATGAAATTTTATATGTTATTAATGAAGGGTAAGATGGTAAATGATGAATTAATGGTTATTAATTAATCAAAACATGAAAAAGTAAGCCATTTGTGTTCATCCATAACTGAAAAAAACAAAAAAAAAGAAAGAAAAATACAAGCTAGGGTTCGGCCATTGATTTCTTTGATTAAGGTATGTGTTTTGATCCGTTTTTGATAATTTCTACGTTTTTGTGATTGTTGCTCTGTATACTATCAAGCCCATGTCTCAATTTCTAATTTTCTTGATGATTTTGAAATATGCCATTGATGAAATTATGAGTTTTATGAAGTTTGACAATAGCATATGGAAGTTTGATATTAGGTTAACATGTGTTGTCTTTGAATTTTTGATGAATTTGAGTAATTTGGGCTAAATTATAAAAATGAGATTTTGAGGGACTAAAATGTGAAATAAATGAAATATATGGACTTATATGAACACTATGAAAATTCGGCTAAGCATATGTATAAAGAAATTTTGTGTATTTTGTGATTTTATGAATTACGGACTAAAGAGTCAAAATGTGAAAATGTAAGGGCTAATTTGTAAAATGCCCTAAATGTGTGTTTGTGGATTGATTTGAATGATTTGGTGAATAAAAGAGTTAAATTTGAATTTATATAGATCAAGAATAAAAGAAAACAAAATTAGATCGGGGAAAGTCCAAAGTCGTCGAGTAGCCAATTTTGTTCATTCGAATCCATACGAGGTAAGTCAATATAAATAAATGTGTTTTAAATTGGATTATTAATGTTTATATGCTCTTGAACAATGATAAATGATTATATAAGTTGAGCATGAGATATCTGAGAAAGTATCGACAAAGTTCGACGTCTGAAAAGCCCAGTATGAACCATAGGAATAGTTAGGATACATATGTCATGACATAGGATCCGATATGTGTTCTCGTGTAAGACCATGTCTGGGACGTTGGCATCAACTTATGATTTATGTGTAAGACCACATCTAGGACGTTGGCATTGTATTTGATTTCGTGTAAGACCCTGTCTGGGACAGTGGGATTGATATTTGATTACATGTAAGATCACATCTGGGACGTTGTCATTGTAAGAGCTTTCCAAGCTATCCGCGTATCCTTATGATTCCGAATGGTTCAATGGGCATTATGAGAAACAAATGATTATATGAGGTGTGTTCAAAATGTATACTATTTTTGGGAATAAAAGGTAAGTATATGTACAAGTGATGATATGTGTTATAAGTATGAGAAAATATGCTATATGTGTAAATGAATTGGAATATGTGAAATGTATATGAAATATGTGGTTTGAGATAGTATTTGGCCATGGAGTATATGTAATTTGAGGATGCTTTCATGTTTTGAATGATAATTTTATTTGTATATGGCTTACTAAGCTTTTGAAAGCTTACTCTATGTGTTTTTCGACTGTTTTATAGATATCGAAGCTACTGAGAGCTCAAGGATCGTCGAGGATTGTCACCACAATATCGAACCTTATTTTGGTACATTTTGATATTGTGGATGTACATGTATAGGCTGGAAGTATTAGGATATGTTTTGTAATGTATATACCATGCCATGTGATATGGTTAGTCTGTGTTTGATCTTATGGTTTGATTATGATATATGATATGTGATGCAAGTGTGTCATTATGATGTGCATTTGGTTGGCCAAAGAAATTGTCAATTTGGTAAGTTTTGGCATGTGCATATTTTAGAATTGGGTAAGAATTTGGTATGAGAATGAATGGAATATATCAAGGTTATAAACCCTATGTTTTGGTATGTTTTTGGCTTATGGAATTACATGAATTGGTTTGTGTTATGAACATGAGATTGGTTGATAATGATATGACATGAATGTTGAATGTTTTGATTATGAAATGGTTGAAATTTGATGTGCAATTGGTGCCTATATGATGATTGTAGGGAGGACCCTTAATGGGTGGCAAATTGGCTTTGTAAATGGCCTATTTTTTTCCCACACGGGCAGGGACACGGGCGCACACACGGGCGCACACACAGGCGTGTGCTAGGCTTTGTGGCCAAGTCAGTTTCGAGCACAGGCTAGACACACAGGCGTGTGACTGGCCGTGTGACCCAAGTCAGTAGTCTCCCTAATTTTCACATGGCCTGGCACACGGGCGTGTCTTGTGTCCATGTGGACAAGTTAGTATGTATGCCCTGTTTTGACACGGCCTAGACACACGAGCATGTCTAAAGTCGTGTGAGGCAAACGCCCTATTCATACGGGCGTGTGATCTGTACATATTTGAAAGATGTTTAAGTTTTGAAAAAAATTTTATGAGCTCGATTTAGTACTGACCCCTTTCTAATGCATGCTTAAGGTCTCGATGACCTATATAAGGGACTCTATGGTATTGTTTGACTATGATTATGAATGATGTATATGAATTGTTCGTAAGATATTTCAATTTTTCTGGTAACGCCTTTAACCCTAGTCCGACGACGGATACTGGTTAGGGATGTTACAGACTATCATAACGCCTACTGACCAAGAAAAGGCCACTTTCATGTGTCCATATAGAACTTTTGCATTTAAGCAGATGCCATTCGGGTTATGTAATGCCCCAACAACCTTTTAGTGTTGTGTGATGGCCATATTCTCTAACATGGTGGAAAACTCCCTTGAAGTCTTCATAGATGATTTCTTTATGTTTGACAATGATTTTGAGGATTATTTAGAAAATCTAGAATTGGTTCTATGCCGTTGTGAAGAAACAAATCTTATTTTGAACTGGGAAAAATGCCACTTCTTGGTTTATGAAGGAATTGTTCTATGGCATAGGATGTTGCAGCAAGGGATTGAAATGGACAAAGCGAAAATCGAAGTAATAGAAAAATTGCCACCTCCTACCAATGTCAAGGGTATTAGAAGCTTTTAGGTCATGCTAGATTTTATAGAAGATTCATTAAGGATTTCTTGAAGATATCTAAGCCCTTATGCACTTTTTTGGAGCAAAATAGACTTTTCAATTTTGATGAACATTGCTTGTCTGGTTTTGAAGAATTGAAGTAGTGGATGGTAGCAGCACCAATTGTAATAGCTCAGGAATGGACACTTCCTTTTGAACTCATGTGTGGTGCCAATGATTATGCTGTGGGAGCAGCATTGGGGCCAAGGAAAGACAAAGTACTACGTGCAATATATTATGCGAGTAGAACCCTGATGGATGCACAACTTATCTATACCACCACAGAATAGAATTATTGGTTGTGGTGTTTGCATTTGATAAATTTCGCTCTTATCTAGTTGGTACCAAGGTCACAATCTACATGGATCGCTCTGCTATTAAGTATTTGGTGAGCAAGAAAGATGCCAAGCCAAGATTAATTAGGTGGATACTCTTGTTGCAAGAGCTCGACTTGGAAATTAGAGAATTAAAAGGGATTGAAAATCAAGTGGCTGATCACTTGTCAATGTTAGAATCTGGAAATGAAGATGGAAATGAAAAACTTATTAAAGAAGACTTTCCAGTTGAAAAATTGTTAGTTGCCATAGCATTACCTTGGTATGCTGATATAGTAAACTTTTTAGTGAGTGCTGTGATGCCACCTGATCTTAATAGCCAAAGAAGACGAAAATTCCTTCATGATGCCAAGCATTATTATTAGGATGAACCCTTTCTATTTAAGCATCATACTGATAAGATAATTAGAAATTGTGTCCCTGATGACAAAATAGATAGCATTTAGCTCCTTACAAAGGACACTTTGTAGGGATGAGAGCTGCTGCCAAAGTAGTTCAGCTGTTCAAAGATGCTTATGGATTTTATTAGTTGTGTTTTCAGAGGACGAGAAATCTATCTAGGAGACATGAAATGCCACTGCAAAATATTTTGGAGATTGAGTTATTTGATGTATGGGGAATAGTCTTTATTGGTCCATTTCCACCATCAGTGGGCAACCTGTACATACTATTGGTAGTGGACTATGTCTGTAAGTAGGTCGAAATTTTTGCTCTTCCTAATAATGATGCAAAGTCAATAATGAAGTTCTTGCACAAGAATATTTTCACAAGATTCGGTACGTCTAGAGCCATTATTAGTGATGAAGGATCTCATTTTAATTGTAAACTAGTGGCTAATGCCTTGCATCGATATTGGGTGAAACATAAGATTGTTATGGCATATCATCCCCAAACAAATGGACAAGCTAAAGTTTCTAATAGAGAAATGAATAGATTCTAGAAAAAGCGATGAACCCAACTCGTAATGATTGGTCCTCCAGATTGGATGAAGCTTTGTAGGCCTATTGTACTGCATTTAAAATACCATTGGGGATGTCACCTTTTAAGCTTATTTATGAAAAGTCATGTCACCTACCTATAGAGCTCAAACACAAAGCATTTTGGGTGATTAAAAAGCTAAACATAGATTGGGTCGCTACTAGCCATAAAAGGGTTGTTAGAACTGAATGAATTGAAAGAATTCAAGGCACAAGCATATGAAAATGTTAAACTGTACAAGGAGAAGACAAAGCATTGGCATAATAACAAAATTATGCCACAACAATTTGATCCAGGGCAACAGGTGTTGTTGTTCAACTCGAGGCTCAAATTGTCCCCTGGTAAATTAAAATCTTGCTGGTCAGGGCCTTTTGAAGTATATCACGTATACTTGCATGGAGCCGTTAGTATCAAAACGGGGGTCACATTCAAAGTTAATGGACAACGCTAGAAGCACTATTGGGGTGCTCATGTGGATCTTGACGAGCAATCCATTGACCTCTTAGATGTTTGAGTTAGCATTTTTGTTCTTAGTTTTCCTTTCATCAATTACTTTACTTCCATTTAATTTTTATTATAAATTATCATTAATTATATAATGTTGTTTAATTTTTAATTTTTATCTTTGACTACTGAGCAATTTTTTTTAGATTTTCAATGACAGAATAAAAGTGTAGGATTACCAGTTGTGATACTAAGAGGACTTTGCCGTAGCATCTCAAAAGGAATTATGCCATAACAAATTGCGTGAATAAATGTCGAGGTATGAGGTAACGTGGGTTGATCAGACAAAAAAGTACAAGGGAAGGATTTTGGATAGTTAGGCCCATTCTGTTACTTGGGTAGCCCAAGAAGGAGAAGCCAAAAATTTAATTTTAGTGCTAGGTCACCTCACATTCCCCCCCCCCAAGATCCCCTTATTTTTCCTTCCTCTACCCCACCAGCTTATACGACTGCATAAGATCGTGACGTCGATCATCTTATTGATAAGCTCATAGAAACTGATAAGGAGGGGGACTGTAACACCCTTAACCCATATCCATCACCGGAATAGGTTACAAGGCATTACCAGACTTATAGCACAATTCAAAGCATTTATTTGTCATTAAATCAACTCATTTCAATCAAAGTCATTCATTTACACTTGTAACATGCTTAAGTCGAGCATAAATAACTTAAAACATGCATTTAGGACTAAATCGATAACATTTGAAAACTTTGGGAAACTTAGAAAATTTTCTTGAATCCAGAGGTCACACACCCCGTGTACCCAGGCTGTGTGCCTTACATGGCCACCACACACGCCCGTGTGGAAACAGGACATACATACTGAATTGTGTCACACGGCCGACCACACGCCCATGTGTTAGCCCGTGTGCCACACACGGCTAATAGACACGCCCGTGTGTCTATGCCGTGTAACTCACTAACTTAAACTAAGCTTCAGCAAACACACGGTCAAATCACATGCCCATTTTCTCAACCGTATGGACGAGAAATAGGCTTTTTTAAGACACTTTTCCTCACCCAAACATTAATCACCTAAGCTCACATATATCACCATACTTTCATTCAATTTGGCAATCAAAACAACCATTTCAAATACACATTATAAGCCATTACAAAACCAAACATTTATATACTCAAATCAATTCCATTTGTGCATTCAAACACATACCAAAATAATATAATTCATTAGCCAATATACACATATAAACTATTCAATAATTCAACCTTAAACATCCAAGTACCAAATATTATTCAAACAGTTTCGATTTATATTTCTATCACATATCCATACCATTTGCATATCCTCATTCCATCAACTACTTACCAAAACATGCCATATCTAGTACACATAAACATAACCCAATATTTATCCAAGTTAAGCCAAATCACATGGCTTAAACACATCAATACATACAGGCTTCAATAGCTAAAATAACTTATACCTATCATAAAATCAACTAGCTTATACATGCCATATTACCAATTTCAAAGAGTTCAAAATTACCAAATCAACTTCTAGATAGTGTGATGAAATCTTTGATGACTTCCAACCCGAGCGAACTTTCAAATCACTATAAAATACAGAAAATAAACAGAGTAAGCTAATAATCTTAGTAAGCTCGTATGACTAGTATGTAATATATACAATTTAACAATTAATTCACAACTAGATAAGCATGAATACATATAAATCAACTCCATCAAAATTAACACGTATTACAATAACAATCTAGTAATTCATGTATGCGTTCATTGGTTTTCATTTATGTAACATATCAAATTATTAAATATTACTTACTTGTCGAGCATGTCACGTATACCTGGACTGATTTATATCATCATTTCAATTCTCGTACCTTTATCATGTCCGTTGAACCATGGAAATAACATTGAATACTTTGTATCTTGCACACTAATGGGCATATATGTGGTAAAACCACCTATATCTCGATTCACATATAACATTTTTTTCGTACATCATTATAACCTATATTACCATTTCAATACAATCCAACCAAATTTGCCCAATGCATAAGCATATAAAATCATCAATAGATTTGTATCATTATATCGATGTAATCATTGAGTCACCATAGATGAAAACAATAAATATTCAATCTCAGGTACATATGACTTCATTCCATATTTAATTCATCAAATAACATCAATACCATGTAATTCACATATCATACATAACATTAATATCACTTATAACTCGTAACTTATCCGTATAAACAATATTTAAGCCCGTTGAACCTATTAGAATTTCAAAGGATAGTAGAGTGAACAATGTCAGTAATCTGTCAATTCATCATCATACATGCTCTTTCGATTCATGGTTGGTAAGCTTCTCTTGAGCTGATAAACAGTAAGCTCTATTGAGCTGAAAACGGTAAGCTCTATTAAGCTGAACAGTAAGCTCTTTCAGCTGAATCAATAAGCTCCAATGAGCTGAAATAGTAAGCTCTTACGAGCTGAATCAGTAAGCTCATATGAGCTATGGTGAGTCTGTAACAAATGCAAGAGCTCGACCAATACGGTAATCTAGTAACATGTCACTCGTATCCAATGAATTCATATAGTTCAAACAGGGCTCAGTAACGAATACAATACATCATCAATGCATTCATATTGTAAGTATTTCAATTATATAAATTCATTTCAACAAATACAAGTATAGAAAATTTCGATTATAATTATACGAACTTACCTCGAGTTGCTCGAATAAAACTATTGGCTATTCGTCCACTTTTTGCTTTCCCCGATCTAGTTCTGGTAATTGCTTATTTTGATCCAGATATATTATCAAATTTAATATATTAACCTCCAAATTATTCAATTTAACATATAATACACATTTTGGCAAAATTATGCTTTTGCCCCTAATGTTTTACATTTTTACCATTTAGTCCCTAATCTCGTAAAATGAAATTCATTCAATTTTGGCCAAACCCAAGCCTAGCCGAATTTAATACAACTTTATAGCAGCCCATATTTTTGTTTATTCACACATCTAACCATGAATTTTACACTTTTCTCAATTTTGTCCTTAATTGACTTTTTTGTCAAAAATCACTTTATAAAACTTGTTAATCTAGCTTCAAACATTAATAATCTATCATAAAACATCTAAACAACCAAGAATTCAACAATGGCATCATTCAAAATCTATAGCAATTTTGAAAACGAAGGTACGGGTTAGATAGATTAAGCTGCAATGAGCTCAAAAACGTAGAAATCATTAAAAACCGAGCAAAAATCACTCACCAATTAATCTTCAAAGCTTGGCTGAATGTAGCTTCATCCATGTCTGTTTAATTCATGCATTTTTGGTGGAGAAATAGATGGAAGATGATGATATTTGGTTTTGTTTTATTTTATTATTAACATTTTAACCATTTTACCATTTTTAACCTTTATTAATATCATAAATTTCAACAATACCAAGCCATGGAATTCCACTATCAAAACTTATGGGATAATTACCACTTAAGGACTCCCACTATTTAATTTCATAGCCATTTAATACCTTTAACTTATAGAATTCAACTTTTACGCTTTACGCGATTTAGTCCTTTTTACCGAATTAACTACTCAAACGGTAAAATTTCTTTACGAAATTTTCACACGAACATTCTATCATATTGTAAACCTTAATAAAATAATAAAATAAATATTTTGACTTCATATTGTGGTCCCAAAACCACTGTTCTGATTAACCCTAAAAATGGGTTGTTACAGGGACGCAATGAACCCCATGAAGAGGAAGCTGCAGTATAAAGTCAATACCCGTAAATTTACTCATAAAGTTGAATGAAGTAACTACGTTCCAGTCTAAGGCAGGGTATTTTTCCCTATGTCCTGCGTTTTATTTCTTTTACCATGGCATTTTCTGTACATATATATATATTTCTTCTATTACATATTTATACATGCATTGAGGATAATGCATCCTTTAGGTTTGGGGATGTATTGTGCATTTAGGATGCATTATATATCTAGTACGTATGCTCATTCCAGTCTCGTTAAATTTTTTCTTCCATTACCACATAACTACTAAGTACTATTTTGCTTATGCGCAGTACAATATTTACTTATGATGTTTGATGATGAACTTAAATTCTTTAGTTCACTTAGAACATGTGATAGTGGATTAAGTGAATCTAGCTTAGGTTAGGTTGCTTGAAAATTACCTCCTAAAAAGGAGATGTCCTAACCTTAGTTATTTTTGGACTATAGCAAGTATCTTTGAATGAACTTAGAGACTTTTGAAGCCAAACTTAGTCACATTGTCACAACATTACTTAATTAAAAAACAGTAGACACTTTAATGCTTAAAATTGCCAAGTAAGTTAGCACCACTTTATTTGCTTCATCGTGCTGTTGACTAGAAAGATGAGTCCAAGTATAAGTGTGTAATAAGGAAAAGAAAATTACGGGTAATCCACTATAGTAACAAGTTGAGTAGCTAAGGAGGTAGTTGTTTGCTCCATCCATCTTCTAAGTTGAAAGCCTTGGCTTTAAAAGTGATATTTATTTAAGTTGTGAAAGGATTGAGTACTCAATAATTCAGTGTATGCTCTATTGTGGTTATCAAGTCAAAGAATTTTGTGACATGTTAAATCCCCTAATATGCTTAAAAATAAAAAGAAAAAAGAAAAAAAACTCAAATACAAATAAATATTTTTGAAGCCTTAGAGAAAAAGGGGCTACAAAGTAACTTGAGTTTAGGTACAAATGAACTGAGTAAATTGAGAGATGTTCATTATAGCTAGAAACCACACATGAGTAATTAGGAAAAAAAAATTTAGGGAGCAATTTTTTACACTACCTTTGTTGAGCAAACCTTTGAAACTTGAACAAGTTCTGAGAGATAGATTGATGAAAACTAAAGTATATATTGTTCTTTAAATGGACTGGCAGTACAAGGTGGTTATGTGCATAGGCAAAAGTCATTGAATTCATGCATATTTTTCTTAAAGACAAGCAATAACTCAGGTTTGGAGGTGTGATAACTTTTGAAAAAAGTTTTATTTGATACTTTTAGATCTAGTTAATTGCTTGTACTTAGGTACATTTAGCTGCATTCTAGGACATTTCATTAGTATTTTTCTTATTTTAGCATTACATTAAGAGTTTGGACTGTACTTAAACATTAGTTATTTTTAATTTCTTGTGGAAGGGTTGTGTGTGGTGGTGGATTGGCAGATGCAGGTTCAGGAACGAAAGTAAAGGAGTGAAGGATTGCTAGGGCAAGGGGTTGGACAGTTTGCCAATAGAACTACCGTTGCAATACTGGGAATATGTCCAGTCAACATTCAAAGCATACCGGTCATAGGCCAGTTGAACTTGTATCAGATATATCAACCTAAAAAAGATGGAAAAATCATGGGCTGTTGCGTTTACCGTAGGGAAAATGATTATAAAATCCAAAGAAGGAAACCCTAGAAGGGGTAGAGAAAAACAAAGAGAAGAAAAAAGGGTAGTGGCTGAATAGAAGAGGCAGACGAAGGCAGTCCCTCTTAGCCATAACAGGACACTGCATCGCTAAAGTATGGGATGGATAAGTAGAAGCTATCTTCCCAAAGTTCTTTCGTTATTTCTTGATTACTCTTCATGAATTGATTTAATGAAAATGGTGTTGAATGATGTTGAATGATACTTTGATTTGAATTTTAATTGCCAACTCATGAGCTAGATCTTATAGGGTTGGAATTACTTGATGAAACTCTTATTTTCTTTAATTACTGAAGCGTAGATTTGCTTTAATACACTATTTCATTCAATGGATTTTTTACAAAATTGTATGTTTGCAAACTTTAGACATAGATGGATGTACAACATGTTCACTAAATTAATCTAAATCTGATAAGGTTAGGTTAGTGAGATTGAAATTGAATGATATGAGTGAGTGTTCAACGGAATACGTGTAGTAGCCTCTAGACATAAAGCAACATTCATATGGAAAGGAATAAAAGCAGTGCAGGGTACCTTGCTAAAAGCCTATAGACATATATTGCTTAAGGCAAGGTAACTTGAGGTCTTGTTCTCGAAATAAGAATGCATTTTAGAACTTTTTTTAGCAGTAGATTGAGTATGGTTTTGCCAAAGCATTACTGTCAGTAAGGGTAGATTCTTAGTAATCCCAACCTTCCAAATCAACATCATAAACCCTCTATCCTTTGCCATAATATCTTTTCCATATGCATTTTTAGTTTTTTATTTGTTCATTTGCATATTATTCACGTAATTATTCTTGAATTTGTCATTGCATTCTTACTCTTGTCTTGTTATAACATTTTTCATTATTTATCAGTTACACATATTGCACACATCAATATTCCTTCAAATTACCACTGCATTCTTACTATTATTTTTGTCATAACATTAATCATACCTCACTCTAATAACTTAACCAAATTATACAATTCTAACCCCTTGGAGATGATCCCACTTATCACTTTATTACTTGATTCAACGTGTATACTTTCACAATCCGCATATCATTTCACATGCGACAATCGCCTTGCATTAACGCACATCTAATGCCAGTATAAGATGCGTACACCACATAATATTTTCTTGATTCGAGCTGAATTAACACAAGATCTTGGGTTAACATAGCCTTAAGCTTTTCGAAGCTAGACTATTGCTCACCTATCCATTTAAAAGGAGCCTCTTTTCTCAACAATTTAGTTTGGGCGCGATTATTAAGGAAAACCCTTTGACAAACCTTCTATCTTCTTTGGATCTACTTGGATACCTTTTGTGGATACTTGGAACCACAGAAATGTGCAACTGTACATAATCGCAACAAGTAATAAAGTGACAAGTAAATATCGAGTTATCATACCCACAAGGACTATGAAAAGAATTATTTATTAAAGCAATTAAAAACACTTTGGTGAAGAAAAATATTTTGATTTGAGAAGGTGATTATAAACTAAGATTTTAAGTAAAATAAATAAAAATAAAATAAAAGTTCCAATGCACGATTCCAAAAGATGACTTTAATCAATATGACATAATTATGCTAGATTAATTACATTTCTTAACTTAGAATTACTAAATTCATGTTCATGTTGCTACGAATAAATTCACGGCAACTTGGTAATTTGCTAACTTATGCACATACTCACCTAAAAAAATCCATTTATCTCTTGACTATATCTTTATGTCAATTCAACAGATTAAACAAATTTTAATAAGCAAATGTGTTAATGCACATACATACTTATGAAATTAAAATAATCTCTTGTACATATCTCTATGCCAATTCAAACAATTAATTCAATCTCATTAGCACATAAGAGATTATGTGAGGTAACAATGTATTCCTACCTTGAAACAGTTTAATCACAATAATCTTGCAAGTTATGCAAGGCTAATGTATCGTTAGATACCGTTGCTAATTTAACCCTCAGCTACCTTAGATGATTAAACATGCACTGATTAAGTATTGTGTTAATTAATTACAATTTCAATCCGTTTAAATAATTAATTCATTAGTTACGTTACAATTAGAATGCAAGAATAACTTAGTCATGGTTTTACTTAATCAAACATCTTACCAAGGCCTATAACAACACAAACACAATTTTAATAAATTAAGTGGACAAAATGCAATCTAACATGAATTGAATTTTAGCAATATTAATTAAATTAAACATATCAACATCACAATTATTCATAGACATGTTCATACAACAACAATAAAATTAAAAGGAACAATAATCAAACCTGGTGTTTCTCTGAGGCTTGACTAGTTTGCTCCGCTCCTCCTTCTCCGCTTGTTCTTGTTGAACCAAGGCTTCCATGAACACTTGAATGCTTCTTAAAATGGTAATTTAAGGACTCTTTTACAAGAGGAGAAATTGACAAAGGAATGGGGAAGAAAATGAAGAACAACAAAAGGGGATTGAAGAGAGAAAGTGAGAGAGAAGTGAAAGGATGAGAGTTTTTGAGATGTGTTTGAAATGAGCAGCTAAGGGGGGCATTTATAGGTTGTGTAGGCTGCTCAAAATAAAAAAATTAGCAGCCATAGAGGTCCCCATGGCCGGCCACACATGTGTCAAGTTTGAAGGTTTCAAACTTGTTATTTTAAGGTATGGACAGATCTAGAAAGGCATAAATAGTGGAGGGGTTTGAATGCAAATTGAAGGAGTCTTCAATGGATATTTTGCAAGCCAAGTAATCAGCTAAAAAAGCTGATTGAGTCAGCATGTGGGACGGTTTTGGGTAGCCCAGTGCTCGGTTAGATCGATTTTCTCAGTTTAGCTCAATTGGGCCTTTTTAATTAACTAATAATAATTTATTTAACCCAAATTAAATTGAATTAAAATTAAAATTAATTATATTATGAATTAATATTCATAATTTGGACCGTCTTAGGCTAAAAAATTAATTTTCCTTGATGCTTCATAATTCTTTCTCCGTTTTGCGCTTCTAATAGTGTCCACCGAGCCATTTTTTGCCCTTTGTGCAAATCTATCTAAAATAATCAAAATTTAATATAAAATTAATTAAAATTCAACATGTTAATAATTTGAGTGAAATTTAATTATTTCATAATAATTATATATTTTTCGACTAGAATTTTACCGAAACTGCATGAATTTGAGTTAAAAAGGGCATGAAAAAGTGTGTATATTTTCATGTTTCCAATACCACCAAACCCAAAAACATAACTTGGTTAAGCTAGAATTCACATTTACTTAACTTAGCATATAGTTTCTTTTCATGGAGGATTTAATGGACCTTCCTAAAGTGCTCATCATGTTGGGGTTCAGTTTTGGAATCAACTAAGATATCATCAATAAAAAAAAAAGCAATGATCTAATCAAAGAAGGGTTGAAACACTCAGTTTATCATATTCATAAAGGCGATAGGAGCTTTGGTTAAATCGAATGGCATTACAAGGAATTCATAGTGGCCATAAAAAGTTCTAAATGCAATTTTGGACACATTCGCCACCTTCACCTTAAGTTGATAAATCTTGACCTTAGATCTAGTTTGGAAAACATGGTTGCAACTCTAAATTGATCAAATAGGTTGTCTATCCTAGGTAGTAGATATTTATTTTGACATGATTATCAAAAATACCATCAACATTTATGGGTTTTTGGGTTTGATCCCTTAACCTTTTTTATTGAAACCCTCAATGTTACTATTTTTTAGAAATCAACGCAATTTTAATGATAAATGTTAGTTGGCCGTTAGTCAAACAAGAGGTCTACGAAGTAGCTTATGTGGCATGCCACATAAGCATGATGTTGTAGATGATATCATCTACAAAAAGGTTGTCATTAGGCAAAATGATGTCATAGATGGCGGAGGTGGTAAAGGCCTCGCTGACAAACAATTCCTCTTATCATCAAAATCATGTAACCCCAAACAAACTGGTGATTCTTCGATGAAGAAACTATATGAAAACGTAAAATTCTCCGACTTCGACAATAGACAAATACTCGCTGGAAACTTCCCAGACAACATATTATGTGCCATATTAAGCTGTTCAATACTCACCATTCTCCCAATTTGCTCTGGCAAAGTACCAATAACTGATTAAAGTTAACATCAAATACAGTAACAATTTTCAGCCCCCCAATTTGCCCTGAGAAACAAGATCAAAATCTATTGTTCATTAAAATAATAATGTTATTAGCCAAAATAATAACAAAAATTGGTGAGTTACCAAATTTATCCGGTAGATTAAATCTAAACTGATTATAATTAATAAAAATAACATCCAAATCTTTATCAAAAAGCTCTTTAGGTACAGTTCCTTCAAATTCATTAAACCTCAAATCCAAAAATTTAAGTAGAGGAAGCTTAAAAATCACTTCAGGGAACCTATTGGCAAATTGATTGTTGCTAAGATCCAACTCGAACATCAACTTCAACATTATAAACTTATGTGAAATCGTACAACAAAATGGTTTTGAATTGATATGAAATAATTCCATATCGATGAGTAACCCAAGCTCCTCCAACAAGTATCTGACGATATCTCCATGGTTTAAATCAATACCAATGACGGTTCTGATTCTCTTGTTATCAAGTGTTAGAGCATAGTAAACACCGATCTAATAACTATTGTTAAAACCTAAACCTAATGTGACATACTCGACCTTATGAATCCATGATCCAATAACTCTTGTAATTGCACCTTTAGCTCCTTAAGCTCATTAAGTGCTATGTGGTGAGGAGCAATGGACACCAGACTATCCCAGGCAGTAACTCGATCCCAAAATCAACCTTGCGCTCTAGAGGTAACTAGGAAACTCCTCTAGGACGACATCGGGAAACTCCCTCACTACACAGATGTATGCCAAATAAGCCTCGCATCCCTTACAAACCAACCTTTTGGCCACTAAAGCAAAGATCACATTGGAAAAGTAATCCCGACACTCCATAATCATAATTATCTTCTTTCCATTCAGAGTTCTCAAAATAACCCGTTTCGTATCACAGATTAAATTTACTTAGTGCTCTTTCAACCAATCCATGCCCAAATAAGATCAAATTCTCCAAAAGATAGCTCTATCAAGTCTGCTAGAAACATCTCTCCCTGAATTTCTTAGGGACATCTCCTATAAATTTTGTTTACATACACAGACTGTCCTAGGGGACTAAGTACAATTTTATCACTAACAATTTCTTCTACCATAATTCTCAATTCATCAGACATAGAGTAGACTGTTGAGAAATGTGTCTATATTGTAGTAAATATGTAACTATTTTCTATTTATTTAAAAGAAGAATAAATAAATTTAATTTCATATTTCACTATTATGTATTTTGTATTCATGTATTTTATATTTTGCATGCATAACAAAATTGTGACAAGCAAATATTAGCTCATTGATTGTCTAAAGTTCAAACTGAAGATAAGTGGCATTATAAAGAAAGTTCACATTGTGAGAAAGATGACTTACTTTAGTGGATAATCTAAATAAGTCTACAATCCCGCAAAAGAATCAAAGTAAGCATTTGATTCAAATACTGGGAAAGATTATTATGTCATCTACAATTCTAATTGGGGAGATGGCTACTCTTGGCTATCAAAGCAGTTGACTCCACAAGTATTGACATAAATGTATTCATTGGTAGAATGGTACATTGGACTAGACCCAAGATAAATTAATTCTAAATCCATTTGTGAATTAACTCACTTGTGATGTTCATGGTATGATTTACCCAAATCCTAAGCTAGTCACTGACCATGTGTATGTAACTTATATGCTTTGATATAAGTGGAGGCTTATGCTTCAAAGATGATCAAGCCGAAAGTCGGTATGTTGGGTACATGACTTGTGTATGGCATAGCTTTACTAGCAATACTGGAATTCATAGCTCAATTAAAGAGTTAATGATATCTTCTCATTGGCATTGTGTGGATTGATAAATATGGAACATAGCCACGGGTTGCTTGTTCTCGAACGAGTAATTTATCATAGTCATTTGTTGATAGTGATCATATTAATCATTAAACAGATACAATGGTGACAATGAGATAAAATAGTATTGTATTAAGTGAATGGATTAACTCAAAGGAATCAAGGATATCATATAAGGGTAACACACAATGACGAGGTCATTGGATAAAGCAGTTGGATGCATTGCTTTCGTAAAGAGTATAGAATAAGGAGTTTTCAATCATGGTACTTCTTGTGGATTAACTCCATGATTAAATAATTGTGAATTACTGAAATGATGTTTCTAGACATAATTACAATCACTAGAGCCTAATTGCATCTGTCTGATTAGTCCCTCCGCTAGCTCAACAAAAGCTCGATCAGACTGCATTTGAATCAGAAGAAAATTTTATGACTTTGGGAATAATTTAATTGAGTTGATTTATTCGATGTGAAAATAATTAGGTGGTTGTAAGAATTGTTCAATTAGAGAATTTGATTAAAGAATTTTCTTGAGAAATTAATTTATAAAATCTAAGTGATTTTTGGAAAAATTAATTTTGATCAAGTAAACTTAAATTAATCAAATCAATTAAAATTAATATGTTATTTTTGGAAGTTAATTTTCAAGTCAAACAATTGGCCCCATGTGTAATTCAACTTAAAAATTGGACATGAGATCTTAAATTGGGCTTGGGAGCCTAAAATCGAGACCAAGACCCAAAAACTAGTTGAATTAGGCCAAGTATATGAAATCGGGCCGACGGTCCAACCGGTGGCTAGACTAGACCGCTCAGTTCGTCATTGACCCGGACAGAACCAATAGCAGTTGAATTGGCTCAGGGTGCCATAAGGGTGTTGCACCTGCATTACCGGACATGGCAGTGCCAGCAGCTGCGACGGTGGTGTCCCGGTGGCTAGCGGTAGTTGGTCATTAGTGATTAAGCAATGGAAGATGTACACTCTTACTGGGACTCTACCGAAGAATTTGATTTTATATTAATTTTTTAAAAAAGAATATCATTTTAATAGTTTTATATTAAATTTAATTTAATACTTAGATTAATAGTATTTTATTAATTTAATATTAAAGTTATTATTTTAATATTAAATTTAATTTAATGTTTATCTCGTAGATAAACATTATATTATTTTAATAAGATTTAATATTAAATTTAATCTAATTTTATCTTGATAAATATTAGATTAAATTTAATATTAAAGTGATGAAATTTAATCATAGTTGAACTCTCTAAACTCTCCTATACGAAAAGAGTCTTGGGTCATTATTTACACACTTAAATTCAAGAGAAAGTTTTAGAGAGAAAATTCTTTGAAGAGATTATACCAAAAAATTTCTAAGATATTTTTTTTGATTTACAACTTGACCCATAAATTTAGAGAACTTGTAAATTTACCCCACTGGTAATTTTTGTGAAAAATTTTCTGATTCAAAGCGAGTGTAACACCCCTAACCCGTATCTGTCACTGGATGAGGGTTACGAGACATTACCAATCATACAAATTACTTATACGAATATTTATTAATATAAATGTCTATACCGACTTCATTAATATATCGGGAACATTTCATACGATAATATAAACTTTACACACAATTATCCGTATCAAAGTTCAAAACATTTTGAACACCTAAAATAAATGAGACAAGATAAATTGCACTTAAACCACTAAATTACTTAAATTATATTCGATCATTTTATGCATCCATATTAAATCATTGATGCAGATTTTATTCTTAAATTTTTATCAACTTTGCACGTATTGTATAATTACACAAACTAAAGTCAAACATTTAGGAATATACAAAGAAAATTCGTTCCATTCTATAGCTATTTGGCTATCACAAACTAAATTGCATAAGTTCGTAGCTTTACAAAAAAAAAATCAACGAATCAATATAATTATACATGTTTGCAACCCAATCATAATACAAACATCTATAAATATATATAACAAAACATATAAGGATCCATCTGTATGTCATGATCAAATACTCAGTCACGTATATCCATTTATAATATCCAACTAACTTAAATTTCTAACTACCTAATACTAAGGTTGATTTACCCCATACGGCTACTTCATAAATACACATAATATGCATGCAAACATATTAATTTATCTAGATGACATTCTCATATATATATAATCCCATACAAAATATCAAAACCAAACTAATAAAATAAGGTACCCATAAAATATATGTGTCTTACCCGTAGTAGAGACCTTACTTAACATAAAGTATATAACTTTTAAACACATCAATTGTCCATAAAATATATATACACTATTTATCATCAATCAAACTTAGTGAACATTCAATTCCATGTGCATAAACCGAATAGGAACATGGCAATATCCATATCTCAGCACACACAATACCTAACACAAGTTCATGCAAACATGTCACATAATTATAAGGCAGAGTGGGCAAAGATCAAGCTTAACACAGTTAATTTTTTTAAGGATAATTGCTTAGCCATTTTCACATGGCTTTATATACAACCCCCAAAATAACATTTCCAAAACATACTTTAGCTTATACATGCCATAATTTCTAATTCAACTTATAAAAGTACCCAAAGTAGTGGATAGTGTGATGAGCTTCATAAACGATCCCCGAGCTTGTAACTTGATTTTTACAAAATCTATAAAACAGAAACAAATATTCACACCATAAGCTATTTCAGCTTAGTAAGTTATGTGACACCCCTAATTTGACCCTAGTCGAAAAGTGGTTTCGGGACCACAAAATCGAGTCATAAAAATAATTAGCCGTCATATTTTATGACTATTATATGTGAATACGAATGTGTGAAAGTTTTAAGCTTTGATTTAGTAAATTGCATGTGAATTTAGTCAATAGGACTTATGTGTGACACTTTTGAAATGTGATAGGTCAAAACATAAGGATCTATTAGTGCATGAAATAAAAAGGGTGGACTTGCATGTCAATTTCCCCCCTAATTAGTAGTGGCCGGCCATGAGCATGAGAGTGGACAAAATGTTATGGGGTGAAACATGTTGGAAACATGTTGTGTTAGTGTGTTATGGGAGAAAGAATATAATAAAGGGTCAGTAATAAAGAAATGAAAAGGGAGGGGTGATGAGAACAAAGTTGTCTCATCCATGTTCCCCCCCCCCCCATTGCCGTGACTTGAGAAGGAAAGAAAAGAAGAAATCGATTCTTCTTGGCCAAAATGAAAAGAGGAAGAAAGGAATGAAGCTAGAAAGGAGAGGGCAGCTGCATGTAGTGGAAAACCATGAAATTTGTTGCTTAGAAGTTAAAATTTTCAAGTAGAAGGGTAACTCTTCTAAACTCTCCCTTGCCCATAGCTTTTCGTTGACAAATTCTGGTTGCATTCTTGATTTGAGCTTGACGAATATGTGGGAGTAGAGAAGATTTTCTTTTCTAGTTGCAAATGTTGCATGTCTAGTAGATGAAGAGTTTCTCACTTGTGTTAAAAGAATTTAGTGAATGCTTGTGTTGTTATAATCCATTTTTGTAACTTTGGGGTTGATTGTATTTAGCTAACAAGGTAGGAGAAGGTTGTAGTAGAAAAGGGAAAGAGCAAATTGAATAGGTAGAATCGGTGTTGGGAACCTTAGTGAGCTTTCCTTGAACTTTTATTCTCTTGTGTTTGACAATTGTTGAAAATGTTAAATCATTGTCCGAATTTTACCTTGTTGGTATTATTCATTGCTGCCCTGCTTATGCTATCTGATTGTGGTATTGATGCTGTTTGAATATTGTGTTGTTAATGAACAAATGATATATAAATGAGCTATTTAGATGTTAAAGAATGTTGTCTAAATGGGTGAAGACTATGATGTCTAAAACTGCTATTAATTGTTTTACAAGCTGAAATTTAAGGGGATTGAATGCCGAAATTAATTGTACATGAAGGTTAAAGTTTTTGTATCCGATGCTTCAATCCAAGCTGAGTGATGGTGTTCGAAAGTGCTCTGCGGCTTTAGCTTAAGAGCAAAGAGGATCAAAGTCGGATAGGGGAAAAAGAGAATGTAAACGAATAGCCGTGGACACCTAATCGTCGACCACTTCCGAGGTAAGTTTTAAGTGATCAAACATTGAGTAAATCCAATCAAAATAGGACATAATGAGTTGAGTTAATAAGATATGATGTGGCCATGATATGTCTTAAACTCAAAAGGTAAGTTCATAAGTGTTTGGACTTGGAAATTTAAGAGCAAATTGTAATAATTTGCTTTGGACAGCAGCAGTAACGTGATTTTAGAAAATCACTATAAATTGTTGGCGTGGAATTATAGGCTGAATAAAATATGTAATCAAAGCTTAGTTAGTCTAGTTTCTTATAAAAGAGACCTTGTGAGCAAAGAAATTTCCTATAAAGAGATATTCAAAGTTGTGTGAGACGGTGTCAGAATGACTCCGAAATCCCCTGTTCTGTTTTAGAAAATCATTATAAATTGTACAAAAATGGTTATAAGATAAAATTTATATGCTTAGACTCCTTAATGAGTCTAGTTTCAAATGAAATCAAATACAACACATTTTGAATTCTGTAAAATGAGAAATTTGATTCGTAGTGAAGAGTGGTCAGATTAGTCAAACAGTGAAACAGGGGAAACTTTAAGAAAAATCTGGTATTGATTGGCCAAACCTAAAATTCTGGAAATTTTATGGATGGAAGATATACGAGTCTATATTAAGGAAAAATTAACGGCAAGTGATTTGGAGTTTTTTAGCTCCGGTTATAAATAATTTAGTGACCATTGCTCAGGAAAACAGCTCGTAGTGAATATGTGATTTTGTTGTAAACATGGATAAAACTTGTTTTACTTGCTCATAAGCTATTGATTAAACCCATACTTGAATTCTAAATCGTGATATTGTAAGCTTATGAGTATTCGAATATGAAATGATAGTATGGCGTAAAATTGAATTATTCATTGGAAAGTGATGGATGTAGATTCGGCCAAGACCAAGTCTGTACATGATAGTATATGTGGTATGTGAAGTATATTTGAATAAATGTGAAAGTGTATATATGTGATAAGGCCTAATGGCCGATGTGATGAATGTGAAAGTGTATATATATGTGATAAGGCCTAATGGCCGATGTGATGAATGTGAAAGTGTATATATGTGATAAGGCCTAATGGCCGATGTGATGAATGTGAAAGTGTATATATGTGATAAGGCCTAATAGCCGATGTGATGAATGTGAAAGTGTATATATGAGATAATGTGATGAATGTGAAAGTGTATATATGTGATAAGGCCTAATAGCCGATCTGATGAATGTGAAAGTGTATATATGTGATAAGGCCTAATAGCCGATGTGATGAATGTGAAAGTGTATATATGTGATAAGGCCTAATAGCCGATGTGATGAATGTGAAAGTGTATATATGTGATAAGGCCTAATGGCCGATGTGATGAATGTGAAAGTGTATATATGTGACAGGGCCGAGTGGCCAACGTGATGGCTGTCAGCATCTGCCTTTAAGGTAGACTTTACATATTTCATAGTTTCCATGATTCAACTAGCCCTTTTAGCATAAATAGCACAAATTATGATAGTGATTAACCATTCCCATGGCCAATCCTTGTTAAGCATATCCATACCAAATGATTATAACATTATGCTCAAACATATATAAGCCATTTTCGCATGGCTATCCAAAATTATACAAATCCAAAGGGTCCATGACCCACAACAAAAAGGGTAGTCCTATACATGCCATTTCAAAGTTCAACCAAAAGTATACCAAAAGGAGCTTTGATAGTGTGGGCGACTTCGACTTCAAAATCCCGAGTCCGATAACTGAAGAACCAAAATCTATAAAACAGAGAATCAAAGAAACGGAGTAAGCATTAAATGCTTAGTAAGTTTTAAGCAAACAAAGTGTTCTCAATCACTATCATTGGTCATTCATTTCAACTGTTCGATGAAGTTAATCTAGAGCTTCATCTCGATCTATAATATCATTAAACGCAACACTTGGCTGCCACATATATACTTTCGAATAATAATGACCTAGATGGTCAAATATTTCCAAAGCACATTCTTCATCGATTTTCAACTTTCAATAATCCTTTCCACTTGTTCATAATCACATCCATACTTTTAAGTATTTCAACATGACAAGTACTAAATTAAATAGTGAATAAATTATGCAAACGAACCTTGATGAATTTATTTTCATAGGAAAGTAACGAAACGTTCATATGAACAGTATATTATGAGATGCTAAAGTTTTCGTGAGACAGGGTCAGAACGGTTTCTGGATCCCCTGATCTGACTTTGGAAATTCATTATATATTAACCAGAGACATTTAGAAGTCATGCCATATATGTATAGATTCCTATTTGAGTCTAGTTTCTATAGAAACAAACGGCATCAGTATTGAAGCCCTGTACAGGGAGATATCCAAATCGTAATGCATGAAGGTCAGTGTAGTCGTACCCTGTAACAGGGGAGACTTTAACTAATAAACTGTACTAATTGGCCCAACAAAAAATTCTAGAAAAAATATGTAGATGGACATATGAGTCTAGTTTCAGGGAAAAATTATGAAACTGATTTTCGAGTTTTAGAACTCAAGATATGATTTTTAAGGTGACAGTGACACAGTTAGCCAACTGCCTGGAAATTTTTAAAATGGACTGTAAAAGTAAATGAATTAAGTCGGTTAGCACCTCGTGTTCGACTCCGGCAACGGTCTCGGGTACGGGGTGTTACAAGTTATAAGTGAATAAATAACCCAATGATATTAACAGAATTAGCAAAACTAATCAGAACATTTTATCATTGTACATTTAAATCCAATCATTTATAGGTACATTCATATGTAGTATTTTTAAGCATATATAATTATTTCCTTTTATAGTTCCATTTAACCGAATGTATAAATAGTCAAAGCCAACATAGTATCATTTAACCACCAAAGCCGAATCTTTCTATTACACTTAGTTCCCCAACACAAAATGCAAAAACTCTTATGTCTTAATAAAATTTTACTACATAAGTTAACCATATAACCGCATATATACATTATCACTCATACATATATACACAAGAGCTATTCATAGTATATTTTTTACTCATTCACAAGTCAAATATACACATTTATATAAGCTCAAAGATCCGGTTATACGATTATGTACATAATTTACTTTCATAGCCGAATATTCATAGGCACATATAAATTCAATTAAAGAATCATTTCCTTAATAAATACACCATTCGTTCAAGGCCAAAAACACATATTTGAACCAAGGAAGTTTATCCTTTATATCATATGTAACACATTTTATCAATAAGTCACATACTTACCTTATCATCGATAACCAATAAACTAAATCATACCTTTCCCTTTTTGCTCATCAAACACATCCGATTACGTTTACCTTTGCCCGATGAACCATTTGGAATTGGGTAGGACACTTGGATAATCACACATATATCATACAATGCCAACGTCCCAGACGTGGTCTTACATGTATCCACATATCGATGCCACTATCCCAGATAGGGTCTTACTCGTAAACACATATCGAAATCACAAATTGATGGCATGGACTTACTCGTACACATATATCAAAATCCTATGTCATGACATATGTATCCTAGCTATTCCTAAGGTTCATACGAGGCTTCCGGGCATCGTAACTTGGTCGAATCGAACTCGAAAGTGTAATAGCCACATTCAATCATATTCGGCCATAATATATTTAGTTTCTAACATTTCAAAAAAGCAAGTAAATATAACATTAAGTTACCAATAAACATGTCTATTTGCTTATAAACTTACCTCAGACATCGTAAAACTGGACAGGGCCGCTAGTCGACAACTTTCGTTTTTCCTCAATCCAAATCTGATTTCTTTGGTTCTAAATCTGATTTCTTTGGTTCTTGATCTAAACATATTCAAATTAAGCTTATTCAAACATATTTTCATTAAATTTAGTCCAAAAACACATAAATGGGAAAATTACCATTTTACCTCTAACATTTACAATTTTTATAATTTAGTCCCTATTGCACAAAACACAAAATACACAAAATTTCCTTATATATATGTTGAGCCAAATTTTACCCACTCTCAAACAAGTCCATATATTCAATTTATTTCACATTTTAGTCCCTCAAATTATTATTTTTGCAATTAAGTCGTAATTACTCAAAATCATCAAAAATTCCAATACAAAACATGTTAATCTAAAACATATCTTCCATTTTTTCATCATCAAACAAAAAAAATCACAAGTTATCAACAATGGCACAACTCAAAATATTCATCAAAATCAGAAATTAAAGCATGGGTCTTGAAGATTACTAAGCAACGATCTCAAAAACGTAGAAATTATCAAAAATCGGCAAGTAAACGAACCTTGATTGAGCTCCCAATTGGCTGAACCCTAACTTGCTTTCTTTTCTTTTTATTTTAGTTTCTATTCGGCAATGAAGAACCATTAAAACAAGTATGTAAGCTTTTTTATGTTTTATATTATATATGTTATAATATTTTAGTTTACAAAAATAACCTTAGTTAATGAATTATAAATTCATTTATATCTTACCCATTACCGTCCAAAACCATATAAATTGGGCTAATTTGATCATAACTACTCCCATTTAGAAAGCCATCAACAATTAAGCCCTTTACAATATAAACTACCCATTTTTTAATTTACGCGATTAAGCCCTTTTATTTAATCGGACACCTAAACAACAAAATTAAATTACGAAAATTTCACAGATATAAATAAAAAAAATAAACACAGAAAATAATTTTAAAATATTTTTCCGACTCGGATTCATGGTCCCGAAACCAACGTTCTGATTAGGGTCTAAATCGGGCTGTTACAACGAGCCCACACTCGACAGACGTGAGCTTGAGGATAACGGAGAAGACTACTCGATTGAAGCACTCATCTTAAACAAACCAAAAATGTACAATTTTTATTAAGTGTTTATTATTTTAGATATCACAACCAAGATCTTATTTTGGAAAAAAAAAATTATAACTCTGGTTTTTCCCTAAATTTATTTTTCGATGTTGTTCTAAACCCATTTTTTCCAACACAAGCAATGTATGACTGAGTAGAACCTACATCTAGCAAGGCAAAGTACTATACTAAATTTTATTAATAGTACTTTCGATGACATCAGTTGCATCATGGTCCTCTCTGCGCCTTGCTGTATAAACCAAGGCAGTTTGTCTCCCTTTAGTACGATTTACACCCTGACCAGATGCTCTCTGTCCCAAATTACCAATTTTGTTATTACCTTGCCCCCTTTGATTCTGATTCTGATGGGTTTATGGCGCTTTCCTATGTTCTTTTACAAGCAGGCAGTCCTTAATTTAGTGCTCAGTGGATCCACATCTTAAACATGCTTCCAATTTCTTCCAACATTCCCCTTCATGAGGTTTCTCGTAGTGAGCTCATTCTTGAGTCCTGTTTCTATTACCAACAACGATTGTGTTCTTTTTTGGTCTATTATTATTGGCTCTATTTGGAGGACAGGGGTTACAACTTCTCGAGCCAAAGTCCTTCTTAACTGTAGTCTTGATCTTATCCCTTCTTTCTCGTTCAACCCCTTTAACCTCTTCTAGAATCTTCACCTTCTCAACCAAGATCTTAAAGACTCTCTCCTACAACATACCAACTTGGACCTTCAGAACATATCACTGCCCATTCTCGAACCTCACACACTTCTCTTGTTTGGAAGCTACCATCCCCTATGCGTAACGACTCAATCTCAGATACAGTTCTATTCTCCTATTTCAACTCAATGAACTCAAGTCTATGAGCTTCAATATACCTCGAGCCCACATACTTTTTCTGGAATGTAACTTGGAAATACTCCTAGGTTATCCTCTCAAGCTTAAGTACCCTCAACTATAGATTGCCACCAATAGTAGGCCTCATCTCTCAGAAGCGACACCATGCCTTTAACTTTCTAGTTCAGGATATAGTCTAAATCACCCAAAATTCTCTCTATAGCTACCATCCAATACTCAGCTACAATAGGGGTTGTTCTGCAACACACCTAAACACCTCGACTCCACTAGATCGAAGCCTCTCTGCTATAGATTTGTGGCCCCCAATACTAGTTTGGCCTCCAGCAACTTGCTGCAATACCCTCAATAGTGCTTGAAATATTGCACCATCAGCAGGATCAAAATTAGTCGCCTCATCAACAAATTCCACAAGCTCCTAACTTACATTATCCATAGCAGGATCGTTTTCATTGGCACCAAGGTTTAGTGTAGGTACTCAAGCAGTAGGTGCCTCTTTCTAAGTCGCACGACGATTTGCACCATGAGTTCATACTCCATGGTTATCTATGACGCTTATAAATTTTTTTTATGAATTTTATCCAACATTTTTTAGAAACAAATTTTATGTTATCACTTTGAGTGTTTTCAATAAGAGTTTCACTATCTACAAGTATAGCATCTCATAACCTAAGGTTTCATAATCTAAAGTTTCAAGTATAGAGAGCACTTATCTAAGATTAGCTTCGAGAGTCTCAGATTTTCAAAAAATTAATTTTAAATCTAATAGCAAAAATAATTTTCTAAAATAGTCTTTAAAATATGCATGCAGATCCATTTTAAAATCCACAGTCCAAGTTTTGAAATCGACTCTAAAACTACTAAATGTAACAATCCAAACAGGGCCTAGACGTTATGGCTAAATATTTGAAGTTACACTAAAACTATTGAAAAACATTTACTTGTTGATAATAACTAGGTTTTAGTTGTTTTATGAAAACTTTAAATTTTAAATACTGAATGGTTTTGTTTTTAAAAAATACTTATTATAACATGAATATTTGATAAAGGCAGCATATTATCGTAACTTCGTTTTAAGTTATTAAAATAAGGAATTTACAATTTAATTATTTCTTAAAAATGATTTTTGTTAAAAAGCTTTTCGCAGCGAATTTTACAAAATACTTAGAAAATAACTAATTTATAATCATGTTTAAAACCAAGTAAGATCATGAATAATTTAAATAAACTCAATAATTTAAAATATTTGAAATCTTATCAAGCATGCATGCATAGCAGTATAAAGTTGTAAAATAATGAAACAACCCAATAAAAATGTCCAATATCCAAAGTAAAAAATAACAACCCAATAGTTTACAAACTCATTAAAATCCATACAAGAGGCTCCACCGAATGTCAAACCAAGCCCTAAGTTCGAGTATTACATGAAAGGTTATGAAACTAAAAGAGTGAGCTTTTAAAGCCCAGCGTGAGTCTTTTAACAAATAAAAATCAATAAATAAATAATCATCATACAGAATAATCAATTCTCATTATCCACATGATCATGTCAATGAAATTTTTATAAAATACTTATGTAGATTTATTTTAAAAAATCCTACTCATCACTGCTACACTCCAAAATCGAGTTCCCCAGAACTCGTCCATCCAAACACTCTAATTTGTGGAAAAGCCACCAGTAATGCAGACAAGCTTCCAATAATGTGGTCAAGTCACCAATAATGCAGATAAATTGCCAGTAGTGTAGACAAGCTGTCAATATTGCAAATAAGCTACCAATAATATAGACAAGCTTCTAGTAATATGGTTAAGCCACCAGTAATGCAGATAAATTGTCAGTACTTCCTCCTTACACATGTCCCACCCCATACAAGTGATATGGCCACAATAAACATATTTTCAGTTTGTTACAGAATCTCACTTTTAGGCATGTGGAT